>NC_050182.1:2126956-2184456 GCF_008315115.2 Sander lucioperca | reverse complement strand
ATTGGGAATGATTGAGATTTCTCTTGGCACAGCTACCAGAAAAATTACAACTTTCAGACAGGTTGCTCACGTCACATTTACGTTGTCTCTCTCAGTAGTTTTATTTCCTGGTTTCACCTTTTCTAAGTCAAATAAACTGGGTTACCACGATTCTAGTCTCCAGTGCTTGATGGTGGAAGTGGTTTAGCTGCTGGTCATATTGAACAGGGTTACAAGCATGCAGGAAAAGACACATTTCATGGTAATATTAGAATAACAGAAGTGCAGTGATTACCTGGAAACTACAAGAAGCATTTCCAGGTAATCTCTACACCTCTGCAATTCTAATAATACCATGTAATAAAATTGAAACAGGCAGTTTTGCATTTTGCACCACTAATTCATGGCTGTTAAACAGAAACTACCGAATGTGTTTCCAGGTAAGAAGTCACAAGATTATACATATACTTTGTAAAGTATTACCTTGAAACAAAAGGGAAATATTTGGAACATAAAGGGTGGATGAATTTCAGCATTATAACATGGTAATTACCAATTTTAAATACCAAAAGGTTTTTATCTAATTTGGAAGGTATTACACTGATAGCCTATAATACTGTAAAAAACATCAACATATATTACCCCATTATTACCATGTTGTTACAATATTAATATAACTATATTGCCATTACCCAGATATACATATGGTTCTCATCGAACCCTTTCCTAGTTAATACATTGGTAATTGCATGTTATTATGTGTTACCTTCTTATCACCTTATTACACCAGTATTACATCTTATTACTGTGATGTATTACCCAGTTATTACTTTGGTAATTACATGTTATTACCTATATATTACCTCTTTATTATCACACTGTTACCCCAATATTACCATCTTATTACCGTGGTGTAATGTAAAGTGCTACCAAGCCTTTTAGCAAAATTGACCATTCACCAAACCCCTCGCTCTGGGGAGCTGGGGACCTTTTGATCCCGTATGGAAACATGGTGGGAGCGACAGTCTTCATACAAGCAGTATTTTTTACCGGTTCTAAAACTAAAGAAACAAAAGAAAAATGTAAGGAATAGATTAAACCATGTCTTTATCTGCTCTAACTGAGGCTATGTTTAGACGGAAACGATCTGAAGAGAAAACTCAAAAGTGGCGTTGCGTTCTCACTTTTTATTCCGCGTATAGACAAGCATTATGGGGGGGAAATCTGCATGCAAATGGTGACGCAAAAGTGTGTGAAATGTGATCCACCAAGTCAGCGCGCCTGCGTGGAACCTTCCTTCTACTCCTCTCCCTAGTAGCGTGAAGCGAACAAGAAAAGCTGACAATTGTTATTGTTCCAAACAATGCACACACACACACACACGACGGTGGAGCATTTTTAAGATTTCCACAGGGTGGTTCACGTTTCACTACAGCGGAACCCAGAAGCAGACCAGGACAAGGTGAGTTGAATAAAGGTGAGTATTTATTTAAAGACTTAAATGTGGAAGCAGGAGAATCCAGGTGACGGAGCAGGCAGTGGAGGTGAGTAGGTGGAGGAGGGAATGGGCAGATCCAATGTTGTTTCTGAAGCAACAGACGACCAGGCAGAGGTGGAGTGAATATCCCGGGAGCGTAACTGCAGGCTGAGGAAACGAAGGTAAGTTTACAACGAGCAAAAATAACAGAACAGCAAAACTAACTATTAGTAAACTGAGGCTGATACGCGGGCACAACATACTGTTCATGGCTAACGATCCGGCAGGGAATGGATGTCAGGTCAGAGCTTATGAAGTGGAGAGGTGATGATCAGGACCAGGTGTGCAGGCAGCTGATGAGATGCAGGTGTGGGTAGTTGAGAGATCTCCTGCCTTGCTTCGTCGCCAGGCAACCAGACAGGGTGCGTTCAGGAAACTCAGGAAAACAGACTCCAGGACAGAATACAGGCAACTCAGGCAGAAAACAGACTCAGACAGCGGGATTCATGACAGTACCCCCCCTCCGTCGAACGCCACCGGGTGGACTACCCAGAGCGCCAGGATGGAGGCGGTAGAAGTCACGAAGGAGGTCATCATCAAGGATTTGATGCCGAGGAATCCAACTCCTCTCCTCAGGACCATAACCCTCCCAGTCCATGAGAAACTTGAAACCCCGACCCCGCCGTCTGGAATCCATGATGCGGCGCACCGTTTAGACAGGACCACCTCCGATCATCCGAGGAGGAGGGGGCAACAGAGGACTGAGGAGAACAGGCTTGAGGCAGGAGACATGAAAGTCGGGATGGACTCTGAGCGTCTTGGGCAACTTGAGTCGAACCACAGCAGGATTAATGACCTTCTCCACCACAAACGGACCAATGAACTTAGGTGCCAGTTTTCCAGACTCTGTCCGCAGAAGAAGATCCCATGTAGCTAACCAGACCTTATCTCCAACAGCATAAGCAGGAGCTGGGATACGGCGACGATTAGCCTGGAGCTGAAACCGGTCAGAAACTCTAAGGAGGGCCCTTCTGGTCCGATGCCAGGTCCGGTGGCAACGGCGAATGTGGGCTTGGACAGAGGGAACTGTGAGATCCTTTTCCTGAGAAGGGAATAAGGGAGGTTGGTAGCCGTAAAGGCACTGGAAGGGAGACATCCCAGTGGCAGATGTAGGGAGAGTATTATGGGCATATTCGACCCATGGCAACTGAGAGGCCCAAGAGGTGGGGTTGGAGGAGACAAGGCAGCGAAGCGTGGACTCCATCTTCTGTTTGGCTCTCTCAGCTTGACCATTAGATTGGGGTTGAAATCCAAACGTGAGACTGACTGTAGCTCCAATGGCCAAACAGAAGGATTTCCAGACAGCTGAGGGAAACTGAGGACCACGGTCAGAAACAATGTCACGGGGCAGACCGTGGACCCTGAAAACTTCCCTAACAAGGATTTTGTTCGTCTCAGTGGCAGAGGGAAGTTTGGAGATGGGCACAAAATGGGCGAACTTGCTGAATCTGTCCACAAAAGTCAGAATGACAGTGTTCCCATCAGAAGAGGGCAACCCAGTGACAAAGTCCAGGGCCAGATGCGACCATGGTCACCGGGGAACAGGTAGGGGGTGAAGAAGTCCAGAGCTGGGCCGATTGGAACTCTTATTCTGCGCACAAACTGGACAGGCAGTGACAAAGCTCCGGGTATCGTCTCCCATGGCAGGCCACCAAAATCGTCTGCATAGTAATGCCATAGTCCGAGCCACGCCAGGGTGACAAGCCATCTTGTTGGCGTGGGACCACTGGAGAAGAGCAGAACGACAGACTCTGGCACAAACAACCGACCGGGTGGACCGTTACCGGTACCGGGCTGCGTCTGAAGGGCCGCCATAACCTCCTCCTCAATCCTCCAAGTAACAGCTCCAACGACGAAGTCCTAGGGAAGAATCGTCTCAGTCTTGGCCCCACTCTCCTCCATCTTGGAGAACATCCGGGACAAGGAGTCCGCCTTGCCGTTCTTAGAGCCAGGTCGGAAAGTCAGAGAAAAATTAAAACGTCCAAAAAATAAAGCCCACCTGGCCTGACGGGAGTTGAGACATCTAGCAGATTGCACATAAGAAAGATTCTTGTGGTCTGTCCAGACAATAAACGGTTGCTCCGCCCCCTGCCAACCAGTGGCGCCACTCCTCCAAGGCGAGTTTAACAGCGCAAAGCTCCCGGTTTCCCACATCGTAATTTCTCTCCGCAGGCGAAAGACAACGAGAGTAGAAGGCACAGGGATGGAGTTTACTGTCAGTGGAGCTTCGCTGGGACAAGATGGCGCCAACCCCCACATCATACGCATCCACTTCCACGACAAACTGACGGGAAGTGTCAGATTAAGAGAGAATAGGGGCATTGTTGAATCGGCTCTTCAATTCCAGGAAAGCTCGGTCCGCCTCAGGATTCCAACAAAAGGTTCTGGTGCAAGAAGTCAGGGCAGTTAATGGAGCGGCCACACGGCTGTAATCACAGATGAATCTTCGATAGAAATTCGCAAACCTCAGGAACCTCTGGAGCTGCAATCTCGTACTGGGCTGGGGCCAATCAAGAACCGCCCTAACCTTCTCTTGGTCCATCTTAATCTCTCCCTTGGAGATGATGTATCCGAGGAAGGATGTGGTGTGGGCATGAAAGTCACACTTCTCTGCTTTCACAAACAGGCGGTTCTCCAATAATCGCTGCAGGACCTGCTTGACATGCTGGATGTGGCTGGAAAGCTCCTTGGAGAAAATGAGAATGTCATCCAGGTAAACAAACACAAAAAGACCGATCATATCTCTCAGGACGTCATTCACCATACTCTGGAACACTGCTGGAGCATAGGTCAGACCAAACGGCATAACTTGGTACTCGAAATATCCCATAGGTGTATTGAACCCTGTCAATCACTCGTCCCCCTCTCTGATACGGACCAGATGATACGCATTGCATCAATCAAGCTTAGTGAACACAGTAGCACCTTTTTAAGGAGTCGAAAGCAGAGTTCATCAAAGGCAGGGGATACTTGTTCTTGACAATGATATCATTCGATCCCCGATAATCAATACAAGGTCAAAGAGACCCATCCTTTTTACTCACGAAAAAGAATCCTGCTCCCAGGGGTGATGACGAGGGACGAATGAGACCGGCAGCTAGAGACTCCTTTATGTAGGTCTCCATGGCTTC
The DNA here is from genome assembly GCF_008315115.2 of Sander lucioperca. NCBI lineage: Eukaryota > Metazoa > Chordata > Actinopteri > Perciformes > Percidae > Sander > Sander lucioperca. The sequence continues at coordinate 2,179,809 of NC_050182.1, read as the reverse complement.
ACGTTGAGAGCGAGAGATACTGTATAACCGTCCTTTGGAATAGGCAGCTCTAGGGATCAGATTTATTGCACAGTCATAAGGTCGGTGGGGAGGAAGTGACAGCGCCCTCTGCTTACTGAACTCTTCACCCAAATCGTGATAGGTTTCAGGAACTAGGGACAAATCTGGGGGGGCAGAATCAATGACCTGACTGGGAACAGAATGAGAACAGGCAATTTTAAGGCAGTTAGCATGACATTCAATACTCCAACTAGTTACCTTGCCAGTCACCCAATCGAACGTGGGGTTGTGTTCCCTCAGCCAGGGGTAACCAAGAACCAGGGGGGAACAGGGAGATGGCAGAATGAAGAAGGAGATGAGCTCTGAATGATTACCTGACAGCAGCATTTTAACAGGTTCAGTCCTCATAGTGATACATGCCAGAAGTCTGCCGTTAAGAGTGGTAGCTTCAATGGCTTCCGGTAACTGCTCCTTGGAAAGCCCCAGCTGTTCCACCAAGTCAGCATCCATAAAGCTGTCATCAGCACCTGAATCGACTAAAGCGTTAATCTCCAAAATCTGATTATTGTTCATGAGTGTTGCAGGAAAACGGGGTCTGACAGGGTTATTGGAAGACTGAAACTGGCTGTTACCACAGTAGAGGCAGCTGTTGGTCTCACGTCTACGTTGGCGCACCTCCTTGGTTAACCCGTGCCACCCCACTTGCATGGGTTCAGGATCTGAAGGCAGAAACTCTCCTTTAATCTCGTGGATGAAGAATGATCAGCTCGTACTGGTCTATTCCCCGACTTGGATGGTAACATAGTAGATGATTGGTTGGAAGACCCCCATCGCTTCTCCCTCCTCTCTCGGATTCTGTTATCCACCCAAATAGATAACGCTATCAAACTGTCCAGGTCACTAGGTTCAGGATAAGAAATCAGTTCATCTTTAAGTTGCTCTGACAACCCCTGATAAAAAGCCACTTGTAGTGATGACTCATTCCACCCACTCTCCACAGCCAATGTTCTGAATTTAATTACAAACTCTGCTACACTGCGAGCTCCTTGGCGAAGAGAAAACAGACGATTAGCTGCGTCCTTACCTCGGACTGGATGGTCAAACAGCTTCCTCATCTCTGCCGTGAACTCCTGGTAAGACACCATACAGGTGTCCTGTCATTCGCATAAAGCTGAAGCCCAATCCAGAGCTCTTCCACGCAGCAGTTCAATTACAAAGGCTATCCTGGCCTTGTCTGTGGCGTAAGAGTTGGGCTGCAGGTCAAAAACTAATCCACACTGCATGAGAAATGAACCACGACATCTTCCCAAATCCCCTTCGTACTTATCTGGTGTCGGAACCTTGGGCTCACGGAAGGAAAAAGCTCCAGAAGCGGTAGGCGAGGGGGGTGAAACAGGTGGTGGATTATCAGCCGGCAAACTGAGCTGAGCCTGGATACTCGTCAGACTGGCAGAAAGGTTCCGAACTGAAGACGCTATCTCCTGTAGCGCCGTGCTGTGTTGTCCCAACATATTCCCTTGTTGGGAAATGGCATGGTGAACGGAGTCCAGGTCCGCTGGGTTCATCTTTGGCCGGATCGTTCTGTCAGGTTTCACTAGAGCGGAACCCAGAAGCAGACAAGGACAAGGTGAGTTGAATAAAGGTGAGTATTTATTTAGAGACTTAAATGTGGAAGCAGGAGAATCCAGGTGACAGAGCAGGCAGTGCAGGTGAGTAGGTGGAGGAGGGAATGAACAGATCCAATGTTGTTTCTGAAGCAACAGATGACCAGGCAGAGGTGGAGTGAATATCCCGGGAGAGTAACTGCAGGCTGAGGAAACGAAGGTAAGTTTACAACAAGCAAAAATAACAGAACAGCAAAACTAACTATTAGTAAACTGAGGCTGATACACAGGCACAACATACTGTTCATGGCTAACGATCTGGCAGGGAATGGATGTCAGGTCAGAGCTTATGAAGTGGAGAGGTGATGATCAGGACCAGGTGTGCAGGCAGCTGATGAGATGCAGGTGTGGGTAGTTGAGAGATCTCCTGCCTTGCTTCGTCGCCAGGCAACCAGACAGGGTGCGTTCAGGAAACTCAGGAAAACAGACTCCAGGACAGAATACAGGCAACTCAGGCAGAAAACAGACTCAGACAGCGGGATTCATGACAGGGTGGTTTCACTTTTTTGCGTTTTTAAGCCCCAAAAATGCCCTCGCCATCTAAACGAAAGACACATCTGATAAAATATTTTGTCGTTTTCACCCGCAAGCGTATTCGTGTAAACAGGGCCTGAGGTGCCTTTGAGCAAGGCCCTTAACCCCAACGGCACCAGTGGAGCTGCTCAGTGGCCAGCAGATCAGACTGTGGTTGTACTGGGCAGCTTCCAGGTATGAATGTGATCAGATCAGACTGTGGTAGTACTGGTCAGCTTCCAGGTATGAATATGATCAGATCAGACTGTGGTAATACTGGGCAGCTTCCAGGTAAGAATGTGATCAGATCAGACTGTGGTAGTACTGGACAGCTTCCAGGTATGAATGTGGAACTGTGTGAATGTGACAGGTCCTCGTTGCAAATGAGAAGTTGTTCTCAATCGACTTACCTGGATAAACAAAGGTTAAAATCTAGGGCTGTCAATCGATTAAAACATTTAATCTAATTAATTACATACTCTGTGATTAATTAATCGAAATGAATCGCATACATAATTAACACAATTAATACTATATTATTATAGTGCCTGAACCGATACTTTTTAAGAAAGTAAAAAAAGAAAAGAAAAAAAAGGGTACTAAACAACAGTTGGTGACATTAAAGAACGGCTTGTTAATTGCTAAGGCCATATGGTCAAAATTAAATGATTTAATAATAATGTATAACAATAACTAATTTCACTAGTAAATTGCTGTTGAACGACAAAAACAACCACCAAAGAAAAAGGACATTTACAATAACTTCAAATGCACCACGAGGCTGTAGTTTACCAGTTTCATTGAAGGCACCGTCTGTGTCGTTTTTCCGACAGCAGCTGCAGTTTGTTACATCCCGGTGTTGAATCCTCTACAGTAAAACACAGTCAAACTTTACACCGTTTAGCGTTAGCTGTCAGCATTGTAACCGTTTTAATCCAGCTACTAGCTAGCGGTAGGCTAACGTTAGCTGCTGTTGAGTATAGTGTTAACTAGCTAGCTGTAGGCTAACGTTAGCTGCTGTCGAGTATAGTGTTAACTAGCTAGCTGTAGGCTAACGTTAGCTGGTGTTGAGTATAGTGTTAACTAGCTTTCCTGTAACGTCTGTTTCAGAGCATCAGAGAGAAGCGCAGACATATCAGTGGATTTCGGTACCCAACCCTGTTCAGGAAGAAGATTTTTACAAGTAAATGTTCCAATCAATGATCCAGGAAGCACATTCTCGTCTCCCTCCTTCATTTTACAGTCCAATGGTGGCTAGAACGGCTCCGGGTCAAACCTCAATATGGAATGGATTAATCTGCGTTATTTCTTTTAACGCGTTATTTTTTCTCAGATTAATTAATCGTAATTAACTATTAAAAACAAAAAACGTAGGCTGCAATCGTTAGCATGTCTGAGAAACATTACGTAGAGTGGTAACTAAATGTTAATTCCAAGGCCAAAGAGCACACCATGACAACTAAATTAACGTAAGTGGCTAATAATAGTGTTTAAAAAAGACTACAATGACTAGCACATTAACTTTGTGTCGCTCATCACTAGTGTGGAGTCCGTAAATGAAATGACAGAGGTGAGGTAAAAAGAGAACCCATTTTTTGCAGATGAAGTACTCACACTAACAGTGGCATTACATTGTGTGCGAGATTCCTGCATGGCAATGAGGCAGAAGGCCGTCATGGAGGCATCTGAATCTGCTCCTCTCACATCACCCTACACACACACACACACACACACACACACACACACACACACACACACACACACACACACACACACACACAGAGACACACACACACACACAGACACACACATACACATACACACACATACACATACACACACATACACACACACACAGACACACACAGACAAACACAGACACACACACACACACACAGACACACACACACATAAACAGACATACACACACACACACATACACATACACACACATACACATACACACACATACACACACACACAGACACACACATACACACACATACACACACATACACACACACACAGACACACACAGACACACACACACACACACAGACACACACACACATAAACAGACACACACACATACACACACACACACACACAGACACATATTTTTTCATATTTATATATGTAATTGTATTCATCTCGATCAGCTGTTTTTGTAGCACAAAGATTAAAATAGATGTCAATGAAATCAGTATACGCACACTCATCTCTCCATGGTAAACGGATCCAACTTCTATAAACGAGCCGTGAGGATCCTGTGCGTTGAGAATCAGAAACTTGATGGCTTCACAGATGTGCTCTTTTTGCACTGGCACCAGATTGTCAGCCATGGCAAACACCTTGGCAACATAAGCTGTCAGCCTTAGAGAGGAGAGGAGTATGTGGAATAGTTTAGTTTCATGTATATTAATTAATTATTATTATTATTATTATTATATGTAATACACCATTGTCACATAGTCAGGATCTAACTTAGAGGAGGATGTGTAAAAAAATATGTATCATGGATGTTTGGATGCCTCACCAGGAGCTGCTTGGTTTTCCCTTCCAAATAGAAAAAGACCCATCTTTATTTCGGTAGACAAGCTCGTTCTGGTAGCCTGGACACAAACGGCACACACAACCAGTTTCAATGTAATTATAGCATCTTTGGCATAGGTTTTTGTTTGTACTGACAATCTTGGTTAAGACATGGTAGTCTATGAGTCCATGTGTTGGTTTGAGACTATTAATTCTCAGTGTCCCTAGCTTGTATATGTGGGGCAGGGAGGGCATGCATTACTGTCTACCACACTGCCTTTTTGATACAAAGTCTACCAATCAGAAACTTCCACACAGAGGGGAATCAACCAACTATTATGATTTCTGGTATCTGTGCAAATAAATACATCTTTGAGCCCACCGGTCTTGATGTGTTGGAGGGCTTCGTGACGTTTCTGAAAGCCCACAGTTTCCCACTGGTTGGTTTTGTCCAAATATGTGGCTGCAATGACTGGTAGGGTCATCTTAGCAATGTTTTGCTCTCCACAACCGCTGGGCTGGACGATCAGAGTACCCATAGAGTTCCCACTAATGGCGTTCTCCACCAGCGCAGAAACTTCTTCTCTCCCTCTCTCCCTGCACACACACACACACACACACACACACACACACACACACACACACACACACACACACACAGACATACACACACACAAAGACATACACACACACAACCACAGAGAGAGACACACACACACACACACACACACACACACACAGAGATACACATACACACACACACCCACAGAGAGAGAGAGAGACACACACACACTCACACACACACACATACACACACACAATATGGTAACACACACACAAAAACCAATTCAATGGAAGGAACAATTAAAGGAAACTAAAATGCAACCAGTAGAGGTGGTCGTATCACTAATAACAACATTAAGAACAATACAGTACCAATTAGCACCTACATAGAGCTCATTATACAGGCACTGTATGCCATAACATGCCGAAATATAACATAATATCTGACCTGTCACTGAGATCTGTGTGATAGTAGGTGTGTTTCGGACCAAATCTTTCATAGGAATTCCACTGTTGAGAGTTACTTCTTGTTTACCACCTAAAGGGAGAAACAGTGGGCAAGTTGGCAAATGGTGAAAATATAATATTACATAATTACTACATAATGTGGCTATTTAATGGGTAAACTCACCTACACCTTTAGTATTGGGGTCTAGAATTATAATCTGAGGAGATTTAACCAGTACGCCTTCAGGCTGGAAAAACAACAGTGAGGACAAACACTAGAAATTACAACTATTGGAGCAATCTATATCTGCTGGTGTGCAATAACATACAATTATAGCTTAAATTTGATTTAAATATTCCTTCGTTGTTGTTCTGTTTCTCTTTCTATTTACAGTTCATTTTGAAAACACAGATACAGTTTACATTTGTATCAAAGTTAAACCTTATTGGGCAGTGGTGGCCTAGAGGTTAGAGAAGCGAGCTTGGGAACGGGTGGTTGTTAATTCAACCAGCAGGATAAAATCTGGGTGGGGAAAGTGAAAGAGCAGCGCTTGTCCCTCCCTCATTACCAACCACCATCCCGCCCTTGAGCAAGGCCCTTAACCTCCAACGGCTCCTTAGCTGCTCAGTGGCCAGCAGATCAGACTGTGGTAGTACTGGGCAGCTTCCAGTATGAATGTGGTCAGATCAGACTGTGGTAGTACTGGGCAGCTTCCAGGTATGAATGTGGTCAGATCAGACTGTGGTAGTACTGGGCAGCTTCCAGGTATGAATGTGGAACTGTGTGAATGTGACAGGTCGTCGTTGCAAATGAGAAATTTGTTCTCAATTGACTTAACTGGATAAATAAAGGTTTAAAAAAAAGAGAGAAGGATCTGGTGATACGATACGTATCACAATACATGGGTCACGATTCAATATATTGCAATATATTTCGATACTGTGCGTAAGGCGATATATTGGAATTTATAAAAAGTTTAATTTTAGAAAAACTTAAATTTTAAAAAAATGACGATGTGCATAAAAGTCAAATAAGTTTACTTTAGGTAAACAATTCAGTACACAGAAAACCAAACTGCCGATTTGGGAATGTGGTTCCCAGATTCTTAGTGAGCTAATGTTTATATGCTAAAGTAGGCCAAAGTTCAGCCATAACTACGATTCAGCAACTGCACGGCCTATTTCTCTCTTAAAATGTTTTCAGAAACACGTTTCGGTGAACTATTTTCGTTAAATATGAGATCGTATTCTCAACGAGCCGCCATGATGGTCGTTTTGAAATTCGGGAGCAGCCAGACCCACGTGACACGTTTGTCTAATCAGCTGCCGGTCAGGGGCGTGGAGCATCAACCATGGATGTATGACGTCGCGACACCACGCTTCAGTCGTGTCGCAAAATTGGATCTGTAGTGTTAGGCGACGACACTAGTGGTGCGTCTCAGCATAGCCAAAAACAACATAAACATGAACCACTGTCTTACATGAATATTTTTGCAGGTAAACTGAAAAAAAAAAAATATATATATATATATATATATATATATATATATATATATATACATTTTTGAAAATGTATAAAGTATTACAAAATAAAATATCGCGATACTCAAGTGTATCGATTTTTTCCTGTGCCTCATTTTCCTGTGTCTCATTTCGGTGCACCTCATATGTCTGCCCTGCTCTCTGATGCTCTGAAACAGACGTTCGAGGTAACAGACACATCGCTGCACGTGAGGCTAGTTAACACTAGACTCGACAGCAGGTAACGTTAGCCTACCGTTAGCTAGCAGCTGGATTAAACACGGTTAAAATGCTGACAGCTAAACAGTGTAAAGGGTGACTGTATTTCACTGAAGAGGATTCAACACTGGGACGTTAAGCAGTGTGCAGCTGCTGTTATCGGTATTAAATAACATAGACGGTGCGTTCACTTGAAACTGGTAGCCTGGCGGTGCATTCAAAGTTATTGTAAAATACCCTTTTGCCATCTGGTGGTTGTTTTTGTCGTTCAACAGCAATTTACTGGTGAAATAAGTTATTGTTATAAGTTATAGTTATTAAATTATTATTAAATCTTTAATTTTGACCATATGGCATTAGCAACAAACAAGCCACTCTTTAATGTCGCCGACTGTTGTTTAGTACCCTTCTTATTTTATTTTATTTTGTTCAGGCACAGTTTAGGCACCGGCACCGTTTTAAAAGTATCGTTTTAGCACCGGTATCAGAAAAAACCGAAACCATACCCAACCCTACTTACCACCACCACCAGCTTTTTTCTAATTCCATCATTTAGCCCAGAATCTTTAACAGCTGCTTTGATCTCAATATTAAATTTTCCTTTTTTCATGGGAATAATGATGAAGGGTACAGCTCGTGTAGTTCCGGCCCCCATTTTGACCTCCTGGCGATACCTTCTACGTTTAGAGGCTGAACTGCACACATGCTCCTCTTCAATCAGATCCACACGCACCTTGAAAATGAGACAAAGACGAAGAAGTATTCAGATCCTTCACTTTAGTAAAAGTACTAATACCACACTGTAAAAAAATACTCTGTTACAAGTAAAAGCCCTGCATTGAAAATGTTACTCAAGTAAAAGTATGTAAATATCATCAGGAAAATGTCAAGTCATCTTTATTTGTCAATTTCTTCATATATACTAGACATGCAGAGGAATCGAAAGTTAGTTTCTCACCATCCCACGGTGAAAAAGAAAAAATGCACAACAGATAAGACAAGACATTCCTACCACAAGAGTAAAAAAAACTGCTCAACAGATAGGGACATTTGTCCTAACACTAAAACAAAACAATAAAACAAACGGCAACAATATCACAAGAGAAAAAACACAAGAATGTCACAAGCAGCAAACATTGTTATATGATGTGGTCTGGCAGACAGGTGTGCAAAAATGCAACAGTGCAACAGCAGCAACTTCAGAGTCCAGAGTTTTGTGCAAAAAGCTAAGTACAAAAAAAAAATCCCAATTGTCAGGGACCAAGCAGTAAAATTATGAGGAAAACAGGAGTTTGTTGAAAAAGTGGGTTTTTATTTACCCCAAAACTGCACAAAACAATATAAACCAAGAACTTAATATCTAGGCCTCTAAAATAGGTCAACTCAAAATAACTTAAACCAAAAATACAAAAATAGATGTGAATTCAACAAATGTACTTAAAGTATAACAGTAAAAGTACTCAATGCAGTTAAATCCTCACATTTTTCAGTTTCACAGGAACTAGAAATGATCATAACAGTTCTGTCAATCAGTTATCGTATTTTCCGGACTATAAGTCACACTGTTTTTCATAGTTTGGCTGGTCCTGCGACTTATATATCAATATATATATAATTTAACAAGTTTTTAAATGTTAATTCATAATGACTGACATGAACCAAGGAGTAAACATTACCGTCTACAGCCACGAGAGGGCGTTCTAGGCTTGTGACAACTATATGCTGCTCCTGTACCCCTGAAGAAATGAACTGAAGCATGAACTTAACCTGATAAAGACGGAACCAAAGAATTTCTAATGAGGGAAGAAGTTCCACTCTCTCGTTACTTCCGGTTTCTGAACTGGTTGCAGTTCCACCAGAGTTCCATATAGGGGGCGCTCACAGGCCAGTGCAGAATGAATGGGACTCTATGGAGCTATACCCCTCAAAATCCACTTTTCTCAGGATATCATTTTTTGTCTAGTAATTTGAATGTTCCATTTGAAAGGGGAAGCTAAGAAAATACACACTGCTGGGTGTTAGCTTTTTTTAAAGTGGCTTTTTTGTGGGAATACTGATTCAGCAGCATTCCCACTATTGTTATTCTGCTCTTTATTTTTTCTTCTTTTTATTAGTGGGAATGCTGATTCAACAGCATTCCAACTATTGTTATTCTGTTCTTTATAAACTTCTTATTTATTCCGTACGTTGTTTGGCTCTTCGTAACTTCTGCATACTTTCAGCTATTAAAACCAACTTTTAAAATGTTCAGCTCTTTCAGCTAATGATGGGACATCTTCAACTTTTTTTCTATTTATACTTTTTTAAATATTAAGCTTTTTAACACTTTTTTTAACATTGAAGTCAATGAGAGCATGCTTCAAATCCTTAATCTTCTTCCGCTCCCAAAAGATTCAGCTCCTTTGTACTTTCACCTACAGACGCCAAACAAACTTTAAAATGTTCACAAAAGCTTCAGGTATTAGGCTATATCTCTTCACTTTGATATTTTTTACAGTTTTTGTGAAAAAGCTGTTTAAGTTTAGTGATCATTTCAGGATTTTTCTGCATTTCTAATGAGTGTGTGTTGGGGCCAGCTAGAGTGGATGATGGCATCGCCAGAGCACAGAGCCTTAAAAAATTATCTTTGTCCCTTCTCTATAAATTGCTCTCACGCCCACAATATCTACTTGTCATACACAATTTATACATCACAATGTAGGTATTTTTGTCTAGTTTCAGGCATTGTGCTCAGTTATGCGATATGACTTATACTTTTCGCTCGGTGAGCTTCCAAATGACCCAAGTTCCACATCTTCCTCCATTCGCTGCCCTGTTTAACATTCTCCACATTTCTGAGCGAACCACTTTTTTAAATCGCTGATATGCCCACATTTTTAAGTTTATCAGCATAAATTTTACATGAATATGTTCACAACGGCCTTGTGGTGGTCAAGATTACATCATTTCACCGATACCCCTTATCGCTTTAGCAGTCTGAGGCTGTATTTGAGAGCTTGCTCTGTGTCTTTGAATAGCTCCAGTGTGGCACAGGTGACAGTTTCAGCAGGTGACACGGTCGTTAACCTGATTAAAGATCAAAGAGATCTCATCACAGACTTCAAAGGGTGTTTTCACTGGTCATACGTTACCATGACAACCCTTTCACAGACAGTCAACTTGAATACTACAGGCAGAAATATGAACATTAGTCTATATCTTTTGCGTTCCACTTCTGTCTGACTGTCTCTGTCTGTCTCTGTCTCTCTGTCTCTGTCTGTTTGTTTCTCTCTGTCTCTGTCTGTCTGTCAAGCGGGATCTCTGATCGTAATCAGTCCTTCACTGACCAATCAGCATTCATTAGCAGAATGCTAGCATGTTATGGGCAACAACGACTAAACCTGTAAGAAATCAAAAGGGCATAAGTACTCGTTCATTCAACTTTCGACCTATAATCCTTGTTGAACTTGCAAAAACTACAATCAAATCTGAGATTTCTCAACAACAATCAGGCAAAAGAGACAAATTTAGCCGTCTAGCTCCATAGAGTCCCATTCATTTTGCACTGGACCGCAATCACCCCCAGTGTAACTCTAGTGGAACTGCAACCTGATTCGGTACAATGAGGCTAAATAGGGAGTGAACAGGCTCTCCGTAGACCAGCTTTGGACTGAACACAAACAAAATGCCCCCCCAAAAAAATCCAATTCTGCAGATTACAAACTGCAGGTAGTAAAATATGCAGCCAAAAATGTCTAAATAAATGCGACTTACATATGTTTTTTTCCTCTTCATGACGTATTTTTTTACTGATGTGACTTATACTCCGGAAAATACCGTAAGTGTTTAATGGTCTAATCATCTCAGCTGGACTTGTAGGCCGTTATATTGTTGGCTAGTTTACTTTAGAATAAAACATCAGATTTTATAAACTACATGTGTTTTGTGTGCAGTAATCTTAATGTGTAAAGTAACTAGTAACTAAAGCTGTAACAGATGAATGTAGTGGAGTAACTAAAGTAACTAGTAACTAAAGCTGCAACAGATGAATGTAGTGGAGTAAAAAGTCCAATATTTCTCTCTGAAATGTAGCGGAGTAGAAGTAGAAAGTGGCATGAAAAGAAAAGACTCAAGCAAAGTACAAGTACCTCAACATTTGGACTGAAGTACAGTACTGGAGTAAATGTACTTAGTTACATTCCACTACTGGTTTTATTTAAGGTCACCTAAAAATAGCTATGTTTCCATATAATTGTCAAGCGAATTTTAAGCAAACTTTTAAAATGTCGCAAAAAAGAAAAAAGGAAATGCGAATTAGAAGCGTTTCCATCAACAAAGCGTAGTTTGGTCACAAGTTGACGTTACGCATGCTTGTAGATTGCAAACCGTCTTGCTACATCAAAGAGTTTAGAAGCTAAGTTCTTTGTCTAAATGGAGAGAGGGAACATTGTACCAGTTGGCCACCTGTGCAGAATACAGGGTTGTGGCAGAGACTTTTGGTGTCACTAATGAAAGCTCAGCGCAAATTCTTTTAGGAAGACGTCAATAACCCAATCACTACTCTTTCTTCTTAAATCAAATCAGCTGTTTAGAGGCACTACTTTTAGTTAAACCAATCAGACTTGGCCATGAAATTCAAGGACCAATCACAGCATTACAACTCTGCTTTAAATCTGTTCTCTCCCTGTGTTGTCAGCAGTCGTTTCAGGCAAAGCGCTCAACTTGTCATTCGGAGTGGTACTGGTTCCTTCTCTGTTTTGCTTTTTCTTCCTGTTCTTACCATGTCGGATTCCGATTTTTGATCCTGTGCCGGACCCGGTTCTGGGAAGCTGTTGATAGCCTAATGGAGGCTTTCATAGTCTCTCCAGACGGTCCAGAATTGAAAGCCATTGAAAGCAATCTGCTCCCGCTTCTCAGAGTCCTTCAGCGCCACGCTAGCGCCAGTTTTCTCAGCCAGTCCCGTCCACACCGGCCGAGGCCTACTATTTTCTGGTCACCGCTGTCTCGGCTCCGTCCCTAAGTAGGCTTACATCCCTGATTCCGCTAAATATATCAGCCACATGCTCTCTAAAATCTGCAAATGTGGTTTGAGCTGCAGCTGCTGTGAACCATGGTACAGGCGCTGTCTAAACTCGGGTTCGTCACTGCTTCACCTGTCTCTCGGGGGTTTAATTACCGTAACTTCTATATTAGTACAGCCGGCAGGCATTGTTTTACTTCTAATGAATTCATCAGGTTTATGCGAGCACATTAGGCAGACCACATCTTTTCATTAGGGGGCATTGTAAGCTGCTTCTGCATTAAGACATTTGCTTATATTTAGCATGCTCTAATATCTTAATTGTCATTCTTAAATTCATAACATAACATAACATAGCTTTATTTGTATAGCGCCTTTCATACATCGATTGCAGCTCAAAGCGCTTTACATCCAAAACATTCAACACAACTCTCGCAGGAGCACATTTAAAGCACGCAAACAGTATATTTGCACTGTTGCACTGGTATTTTGCTTATTAGTTGACTGAATAATAATACTAATCACATACATAACATAACATAGCAGGGACAGATACAGCATGACATGAGGAGAGGAGAGGGGAAAAAAAACAACTCTCAGACTATCCTCATAAAGATAAGAACAGTGTGGGAACAATTCATGTACGAATTACGGTGGTATGCGACACTTAGAGTCCTGTTCAACTGAAAGCCCTCTAGCGGTTCACTCCATCCATGCTCGGGGGAATCACAGAAAAGCTGCTCTTGAAATATCATGTGCAAATAGGTTGATATACAGTAACTGCTATGAGTTCAGACTCTTCAACATGATGGTTTTATACATTTATATAAGTTATTGTGCGATGCGTAGCTTCTTAGGCAGTGTCACATACTCGTGACATGCTTTGGAGTTAAATCCCTGTTCTAATACCTGGGCAGGTGTATCATCGTTTTTTTTTAGGGAAAAAACATGTATGTTTAAAGTTCTCTTCGGCGCTATCACATCGTCATCAGTAGTTCATTGCTGATGCAAGCAGCATGCATGAGGACTTATTCCGCATCTGTATATTTATGTATATATTCATCGCTTTTGCTGCCTGCATATGCCTGCTTCGTGCCCTATGCTCACTTCATTGGCAAATGGAGCTATATTCATCATGTCTGGTGGGGGTCTATCTACAGTGCCTTGCGAAAGTATTCGGCCCCCTTGAACTTTTCGACCTTTTGCCACATTTCAGGCTTCAAACATAAAGATATAAAAATGTAATTTTTTGTGAAGAATCAACAACAAGTGGGACACAATCATGAAGTGGAATGAAATTTATTGGATATTTCAAACTTTTTTAACAAATAAAAAACTGAAAAATTGGGCGTGCAAAATTATTCAGCCCCCTTAAGTTAATACTTTGTAGCGCCACCTTTTGCTGCGATTACAGCTGTAAGTCGCTTGGGGTATGTCTCTATCAGTTTTGCACATCGAGAGACTGAAATTTTTGCCCATTCCTCCTTGCAAAACAGCTGGAGCTCAGTGAGGTTGGATGGAGAGCGTTTGTGAAGAGCAGTATTCAGTTCTTTCCACAGATTCTCGATTGGATTGGACTTTGACTTGGCCATTCTAACACCTGGATATGTTTATTTGTGAACCATTCCATTGTAGATTTTGCTTTATGTTTTGGATCATTGTCTTGTTGGAAGAAAAATCTCCGTCCCAGTCTCAGGTCTTTTGCAGACTCCATCAGGTTTTCTTCCAGAATGGTCCTGTATTTGGCTCCATCCATCTTCCCATCAATTTTAACCATCTTCCCTGTCCCTGCTGAAGAAAAGCAGGCCCAAACCATGATGCTGCCACCACCATGTTTGACAGTGGGGATGGTGTGTTCAGGGTGATGAGCTGTGTTGCTTTTACGCCAAACATAATGTTTTGCATTGTTGCCAAAAAGTTTGATTTTGGTTTCATCTGACCAGAGCACCTTCTTCCACATGTTTGGTGTGTCTCCCAGGTGGCTTGTGGCAAACTTTAAACGACACTTTTTATGGATATCTTTAAGAAATGGCTTTCTTCTTGCCAATCTTCCATAAAGGCCAGATTTGTGCAGTATACGACTGATTGTTGTCCTATGGACAGAGTCTCCCACCTCAGCTGTAGATCTCTGCAGTTCATCCAGAGTGATCATGGGCCTCTTGGCTGCATCTCTGATCAGTCTTCTCCTTGTATGAGCTGAAAGTTTAGAGGGACGGCCGGGTCTTCGTAGATTTGCAGTGGTCTGATACTCCTTCCATTTCAATATTATCGCTTGCACAGTGCTCCTTGGGATGTTTAAAGCTTGGGAAATCTTTTTGTATCCAAATCCGGCTTTAACCTTCTCCACAACAATATCTCGGACCTGCCTGGTGTGTTCCTTGTTCTTCATGATGCTCTCTGCGCTTTAATTTACGTTAGTATATATATTGCGCTGTCGTTCTGAAATCGCTATTCTGGCTATCTCTGGTATGAGATGCATGGACTGCTCGACTCTACTCGCCTTTTTTGTTTTTTTCCATTCTGATAAAAAGTCCCTGGTACCTGCCAACAGGTACTTTATTTAGTATCACCTCCATGGAGGTTCCAAGTGAGCCGAGGCGATACCAAAAGGTGACGTGAAAACATGCAGACTACTGATTGGTCGGAGAGAAATGTCACTAATCACTGCGTCATCATTGCTATAGGGACAGACGGGGGTGTCCCGAACAAACCCGCCATTTTTAAATAGTTTAGTCAGCTGTGTTTTTGTTGCTGCCTCCAGCTTCTTTAGAAACTTGATGTGTCTACTGGCAAAAAGAGAGTCAAAAACACACCTTCCACGTTCAGTGTGTGTGTGTGTGTGTGTGTGTGTGTGTGTGTGTGTGTGTGTGTGTGTGTGTGTGTGTGTGTGTAGTTTCCTGCGGCGTCGCTATGACGACCAGCCAAGCTCGCCTCACGCATGAAGCGGTACTAAATCTGTAATGGAAAAGGAGGACAGGGCACCGCGGCTGACCTGAGCCGAGCCGAGCTGGTACTAGCAGTGGGTAAGCTCCATAAGGCCGATTACACACTGCCTGCGTGGTGTGAGCGTGGCGTTTCTGTTGCGTGGCGGCTGCGTGGATTTTTCTATGTCTTTACACACCAGAAACGTGTCTGACGCGGTGCTGCTGCTGCTAGCCTTGTCTGGACACATGGATGTTTCCCATTGATAAAATGAAATACCATGTTAAACATAAATATATACTGATCTGATTACAGCAAAGACAATGTCGGCAGTATTGACGGCAAAATAGGCTACAGAATATTTCGTTCTGTATTGACAGGTGCAATATTAGAAAATCGTTTTTTTTTTTTTTTAACTACATTTATATCTGCATTTATATCAAAACCTAAAGACTTTCAAACATCAACATGTCATTTATTAATATGTATTCGTGTCTAAACAACATATAAACATCTTTTCCTATTCTATTTTGCCTGGAAAATGTGGACGCTTGTGTGACGCGTGAAAAATAGGCGTCGGCCCTATTTCTAGCATGCACGCGTTTTCGGCGTGGCTCGAGACGCGCCTGAGACGTGTGTGTCACGCAGGCAGTGTGTAAGCTGTAAACTGTTAACGTGGGAGCCGAAATATAAATGGCACGCAGCTGACACGCTCGCGCGACGCATCCAGTGTATAACCGGCCTAAGACAACCGTTCTTATGGGCCATACGATTCAAGCTGTTGAACCAATTTGTCAATATACCCATCGTGTCTGAGACACAGGCTACAGCGCTACGCACCTTGTGCCACAAGTGTACGGGGCTGATGGGGCACCTTCCCCCATCCGATGGATACCGAGACTAATGCTGCGTTCTATTTACCTCGGAACTCGGTTTTAACGAGGTCAAAGTCGGAAACGCCCCCTGACCTCAGATTTCCGAGCTCAGAACTCGGACAACCTCGCAGTAGCCCGAGTTCAAAATCCAACATGGCTGCCCCCTGTATCAACAGTTGTGAAAGCTGCAGTAACATAAAGTTATAAGCACTTCTGTCTTATTTGTGTCACTAAATCAGTCGTTCACACAGGCATGGTCAACTTCTATCTGTGGACATGTTGTTACGCTGTTTGCATGCACAAAAAACGGCGTAATTCGTTGTTATCAATTGGTATTGCTAACAATAGCTAACCGGGCTAGAGCTAATGAAAACAATGAAAATCAGACTTTTAAATAGAACGCATTCAACTCGGGTATGACGTCATTCCCAGCTCCGGCTTCCGAGTTCCTAGGTAAATAGTAACGCCATTAAGTCAGGGGAGTTACATGTTCGCTATGTCACAACTAATTTGGCAAAGCTGTTTCCATCTCCCTTTTTGCGCATTAACTATTTTTTGAAAAAGGCATAAACCAAACCACCTCAAGCAAGTGTAAAAACATTTTTTGCGAATTTTAATTTTTTTTTCGTTTCCATCAACATTTTCTAATATTGCGATATTGCGAAATGTGCATGCAAATACGTTGATGGAAACCCCACTATGGTGCATCCCTCGGAAATGTAATGCTTTACATGGTTTCCTACAGGAGAATGGGAAGGCACACTGTATATATTACAATAAGGTTTCCCAAGTTCTGGGACAGACAACCATGTGAGAAGCTATTACACTTATCAAAGACTAGAGAAAGGATTACAATCCTTTTCTTTTTTGCTACACATTGTCTGTAAATATTGCCTGTTGTTTTTGCCCTTTTTTTGCAAACTCCTAATTAGGATTGGGTTCCGAAACGCGGTTCCAATAGGGCACCGGTTCCGGCGTAAACGGTAGTAACGAGACCAAATAAGAACAAAAATGTCGGTGCCCCATTTCGGTGCCTGACTTTTTTTTTTTTTTCAGAAGCATCGCTGCATGGGATGCTACGTTACCGTTAGCTAGTAGCTGGATTAAACACAATGGATAAAATGCTGACAGTTTACGTTAAGCAGTGTAAAGTGTGACTGTATTTCCCTGTAGAGCAGGGATTTTCCACCTAAGGGGTCCTCAGAGTCAATGCAGGGGGGCCTCCAAATTATTGTAAGTTTTTTCAAAAAGTAAAAAGTCTTAACATGAATCCAACATAATATTAGCAAATATAAATCCCCACTGCTTACTGGCCTTTAGGTGAGGTAGCCACTAAGGCCATTCACAAATAAGAGTTAATCCTAAGGATTAATTGTGCCAAGTTATGCTAACACTTATTAGGCTATTTTTAATAGCTTAGTATTCTATGCAAAAAAGGTATGTATAAAGGCTTAAGGCTGCCCTACACGTTATTATAGGCCCAGTTTATTAAGCAACGACATTTTATACAATATATGTAGTAGGGGGTCCCTGCTCCGCTTCTCTTTCAGTTAAGGGTTTTTTTGGCTTAAAAAAGTTGAAGACCCCCACTCTAAAGGATTCCAACCTGGGACGTAACGGTCTGACTGGAACTGCCGTTGTCAAAAAACAACACAGACGGTGCGTTTACTTGAAACTCGCCAGCCTTGTGCTGCATTCAAAGTTATTGTAAAATACCCTTTTCTCATCTGGTGCTTGTTTTGTCGTTTACCAGCAATTTATTGGTGAAATAAGTCATTGTTATAAGTTATTGTTATTACATTATTAATCAATCATATAATTTTGACCATATGGCCTTAGCAATAAACAAGCCGTTCTTTAATGTCGCCAACTGTTTTGTGCTCCTTTTTTATATTTTATATTATATACATTATAAATATATTTGATATATTTCAGTTCAGGCCCCGTTTTAAAAGTATCGTTTTAGCACCGGTATCGGAAAAACCCCAAACAATACCCAACCCTTCTCCTAATAAAATATCAAAGTCTCATTGGCTCTGACCTGAGACACCAGAGTAGAGTAACACTGACTTACGGTGATAGGATCGGGGGTGTAGTTGTGGAGGATTGCCTTAATTTCCAGCTGCTCTCCACGGACAGCAGAGTACGGCAGCCTGAGATCAATGAAGAACTCCTTCCGGACAATGACCTCTAACGGCTCACCAACACAGATTCCTATAAAATGAGAGGGATAAAAAAAAAAATTATTTGTGTTTTTTCACAGCCTAATGCCGGACCAGCCAGGAGTGCATGTTAAAGTACAAAGAACAGAGAAGTTTGGATTACACACACAAAGGGAGTATGATGTCATTCATAGCTCAGGCCATTACTCCTCTATATCTTTACATACCATAGTTAATATTTGTTTGCTGCCATATTAATGTTTTGAATGTCTAGTACAGAACCGTTAACCCTCCTGTTGTCCTCGGCTCAAATTTGACCCATTTTCAATCAGAAATTTGGGTTTCTTTCAACCAAATTGTTAAATAATTTTTTTTTTTTTTTTAGAAGACGTGGACGGTTCCATACAACTAGTAAAGTAAATTATCAGTTCACTGCTTTCATTGAATTTGGGTGTTGTATTCAATTTTATGGCATTTGAAAAAAAAATGATAAAAGAACGTTGAAAAAATCGTCAAAAACATCAGAAAAAGTGCCAAAAAAATTTGGATAAAAATGAAGTGTCAAAAACATTGGGGGAAAAGCGACAAAAGTGTGGAAAAAGACGACCAAAACGTTGACCAAAAAGTTTTAATTTTAAATATTGACCCAGAAAAACAAAAAGTTGCTTGTTGGTTGACGGGAAGACAATGCAAGGGTTAAGGATAGCAGCACAACTAAAGCACAAGACAGCTTTTAGTCGCTGACTCCTCACCGTGAGTTCTTGACAGACTGATGCCAGTGAACTGCCAGGTTGTGATTGAGTCTTGCAAAGGAGCATTTTTTGTCAGTGATGTGGTGTCACTGAAACAAAGAAAAGTGTTAACAGTAAAAGTAAAAAGTGTATTGTTTCTGTCTATATTCCAGTTGACTCACCAGTTAGGTTTTTGTTGAGGACAAGCAGGCAGTGTCACATCTGACCACAGCCAACTTTCAGGGAACTCGGTGCGAGAAACAATTTCATTGCTGTCCAGGTAACTGTCATCCTCCTCACCTAAAGTAAAGTGTCATTAAACATGTTACGGTTTTGACTGTCTTCTAATTACCAGTATGACCAAATAACCGCCCAGGGCTTCCCCCCCCATCCCTTGTCCCTGTGTCTTACTGCGAGCCAGTATGAGGCTATCCTCCTTCCTCTCAGCTCGCTGGGTTTCCATCTCCTTGCAGCAGTGCAGGAAGGCTGCGGCACAGAGTGCACCATCATTGATGTACTCCGCTCGCATCTCACAGGTGTATGAGAGGGGGGTGTTCCTCATGCCATCCAAACAACAGTCACGTTGGAGTTGGTCTTGATATTGACTCACTGGGAAGAAAGGGTTGTGGAGGAATGACAGTGGAAGAAGACATAGAGTAAAAGAAAAATGGTGAACTGGAAAGCATTACAAAGACAATCACAAACATGTCTAACTCCAAACATTGTGGAGAGCCTGAAGTCTGTGACAGAAGATGAATGAAGATGTGGTTATTGGGTAGTTTAGAGCTGTGGTTCTTACCTAAGCTGGTTGTGACGTCCATTATAGTAGCGGCTCGTTTCCTCCTGCTGTGGGCCGGACATTTTAATTCTGGAAACGCATCACAGACAAGATGTTATGGAGCCAGATGTGTTTGCATTGATTTGGGACCCTTGGTGGTTGTTTTGTGAACTGTCACTTTAAGGAAGGAAACAGGAAGTGCTTAATTTCTTCTCTAGATATTGCCTGAGACAACCCATAGACTGTATATAAGAATGGACCAACAGATCCCGTTGCTCTGGACGGAGACCAGTGAAGTCACTTTCCCGGTGATGGCTGAGCGTTACTGAGCAGCCTCCAACTGAGCTTGAAGACGTAGATGTGACGTGAGCAACCTGTCTGAAAGTTGGAAGTCTTCTGGTAGCTGTGCCAAGAGAAATCTCAATCATTCCCAATCTAGCAGAGACGGAGAGCGTAGGTATATGTAAGGAGATAACATAGACACAGGCTAATTATTGATCACTAAAATGATAGTTAACATTAGTAATTAAAATTAAACAGCTAATGTAAGTCGAAACTGTCTGCGAGCTTCTCCTGTACTATACGGTAATTCCTCTACTATTGTTAGCAGGTGTTCCTGCTTCCTGCTTCTTACAGTGCAGACGCTTTGCTGCTTGCTCCTGCCTCTGCTTGCATATTTCTGCTGATAATCCTACTTTTCCTCTGAGAGAAACTATGAGCAGCGGCTCTTGGATACTTATAAATCACTGGACTATACATTTTTTGTAGACATAGGCTATTGCCATATTTCAACATTTTTCTGCGTGAGCATGGCCTACCAATAGCTCAAGCCTGTCCTAAAGTGATTGTAGCTAAAGCAAGATGCCTCCCTTCTCCATGGAGGACTACTACAAACTCCTTCAGAAGATTGTTATTCTGGAAACCAAAATTCAAAGGTTAGAAGTAAACCTGGAAGTGAACGGATCATGTGGGAATGACACCACTTTACCATTGACCCAAAACAATGGACAGAAGCATGTCAACACACGGCTAACTAGCACCAGCAAGACTACGGACAAACAGGAGGGCTGTGGAATAAGTAACAAATCAACAAGTGGTAGTCCTCCCTGGAACTCTTTTGGTGCAAAGCCTAAGAGTAAATCCTTTTCCTGGGAAGGACGACTAACAGGCAGGGCACAGCGCCCTGAGATTTGTGATATGAACGGCTGGCCTGCATTACCATCCAGGCAGAGCGCCTCTTCTACCCCTGTACTCAGTAGGACACAGCCGTGGACAGCTGCAAAAGGGAGAATTAGCAACAAAATGCCTCCCCAACAACTGAGTGTGCAACTGGATAACAGATTTGCTCCTCTGCTGCAGGACCCTGGACATGACCTGGATTGCGTCTCATCATCACACAGCAGGGTAAGGACTGAGAGCAATTCAAAAAGTAAAAAGCTACAGGGAAAGCTAACGACTGGGCACCAAACTCTGATTGTTGGTGACTCTGCTGTAAAAGAAATAAAAAGCAGTAAAAACACCAAAATTCTCTGTTTTCCCAAAGACATGGTTTCTGACTTAGCCCAAAGAATCCCGGATATCATGGCAGCACACCCAACTGTGAAAAACATTATACTGCATATAGGGTCACATGATGTTGTAAAGCAACAGTCTGAAGTGCTGAATCGTGACTTTATGAATCTGCTGAACACAGTCAGCTCCCTAAACGTGAAGGTGTTTATCAGTGGCCCTATACCGCCAGTCAGAATAGGAGCTGAGAGATTCAGCAGACTGTTGGCACTGAACAAATGGCTTTCAACTGCATGTACCGTCCACTCTCTGCGGTTCATTGACAATTTTAACAATTTCTGGGACCGCAGACATCTTTTTAAAGCAGATGGACTTTTCCTTAACAAGCCAGGAGTAAAGCTGTTCACCTCTAGCCTACTTTACTTTCTGCACCACACATCTGCTCCCTCAGCCAAGGACACGAGACAAGATGAATCAAAACAAGAGGAAGACACAACAAAGTGCGGCAGTGATCCACCACAGCCCCCACCTGAGCAAAGATTTGACCATGGAGGACCTCAGAGCGGAGATGAGAAATCTCAACCCCCTTCACCCGTCCAACACTCCTCAAACCCCCTTACCAACACCGACGCCGTAGAGGACCCATCGCTCTCCCCACTCACCCTTTCCCCTGTTTCCCCCTGCCACATGTTGGGGTTTACTGACCGGATGGAGCAGCTGGTAGAAGCTGGAACCAAGTTTGCCCCACTTCCTTCTCCCATCACTCGCCCCCAGCATCAACCACTGAAAGTAAAACGCCAGGCACCTCTGCCCCCTCAAGGACGGCAGCAAACTCCTTCTCAACAGACTGATAAGTATGCTTGTGTACAGAATGAAACAAGCTTTAACTGATATGTGCTGGGCCCAGGCTGCACGCCTAGTGGCACTCAGGACTCTTTCCAGGACAAGCCTGGGCCCTGTGTATTCAATTCTTCGTCAATCTATGTTGTGATAGGTAATAGAAAAAGAATGGTGAATCTGCTAAGTAAGAAAAAGAAGCACTTAACTGCCAACTTAGAAAATTTAGCATCCATTCCTCGTCAGCCACAGCCTGTCCCAAAAAACGAGACAGATAATTATTTTAACACACTAACATTAGCCTTACTAAACGTCAGGTCTTTGGCGGGTAAATCATTTTTAATCAATGATTTTATTAGTAAACACAATCTTGATTTTATGTTTTTAACTGAAACCTGGTTAGACCATAACAACAGTGATGCTGTTCTCATTGAGTCAGCTCCCCCTAACTTCAGTTTTATGAGTGAGAATAGAGCAAATAAGAAAGGAGGTGGAGTCGCCATTTTGTTTAACGACTCGTTCCATTGTACTCAAATAGCTTATGGAAACTTTGCTTCTTTTGAATATGTGGCTCTTCAGCTAAGGTCCCCCTCTCGACCTTTATTTCTAATTATCTACAGGCCACCTAAATACTGTGCATCCTTCTTTGACGACTTTAGTGGACTGCTGTCTTTAATCTGTATTAACTTTGACTGTGTAGTTATTGCTGGTGATTTCAACATTCATGTTGACAACCCCCAGGATAGAGGGACCAAAGAACTGTGTTGTATTTTTGAGAACTATGGACTGACTCAGCATGTGACGGAGCCCACACACAACAAGGGGCACACTCTGGACTTGATTATCTCCAAGGGTTTGAACATTTCCAAGGTTGTGGTGACTGATGCTGCTCTCTCTGATCATTCCTGTGTTTTCTTTAATGGCACTATCTCTGTGCACAAAAGTGTCCAAACAAAGTTAATAAGAAAACGGTATATCACTGACAACACCAGTGAAACATTCATTCAGCTTTTCTCGTCCACACCCACCCTCTCAGGGGTCTCAGTCACTGAGCTTGTAGACAATTTCAATTGTAAAATTACAAATGTTATTGATGCCATTGCTCCCATTAAGGTAAAAACTGTCTCTGATAAGAAAAGATCTCCATGGAGAAATGCCATACTGGTAAGAACAGAAAAAAGAGAGTGTCGAAAAGCAGAACGCAGGTGGCGAAAAACTAATCTCCAGGTCCACTACAACACGTATAAAGAGAGACTTCGCATTTATAATTTGTAACTGAGGAATGCAAGGCGGTCCTTCTTCTCGGACATTATTGCCAAAAACAATAATAATTCACGTGCTTTGTTTGCTACTGTTGATAGGTTAACAAACCCTCCAGTACGAGGAGCATCTGAACTTTTATCCACCAAGGCCTGCAATGATTTTGCCACCTTCTTCAATGACAAAATTCAGAAAATTAGACAAACAGTCAGTGCTTCCATATCGAGTACAGGGTATGTGTTGTCACAGTGTCCAGGCAAAACAGATTCCAATATGACCCAATTTCATATGATTAACTATAAAAACCTGGAGGACATTATACAACATCTGAAAACCTCCTCCTGCTGCCTTGATATTCTACCAACGGGCCTTTTCAAAAATGTTGCAAATTGTTTGGCTACAGATCTTCTACAGATTGTAAACACGTCTCTTCTCTCAGGTATCTTCCCACAGGCCCTGAAAACTGCAGTCATTAAGCCACTCTTAAAAAAGAGCGATCTAGACACGTCACTAATGAGCAACTATAGGCCGATATCAAACCTTCCATTTTTAAGTAAAATCATTGAAAAAAACGGTTTCTCAACAACTCAACCTTTTCTTGTCACTAAACAACAGTTTTGATGCCTTCCAGTCGGGTTTTCGACCACACCGCAGCACTGAGACAGCTCTTGTTAAAGTCTTTAATGACATCCACTTAAACACAGATAGTGTTTAACTTAGTATTACTTGATCTCAGTGCTGCATTTGATACGGTCGACCACGACATATTACTAGACCGATTGGGAAAACTGGGTTGGCATTTCTGGCTCAGTACTAAAGTGGTTTGAGTCTTATTTAAAGAATAGGGACTACTTTGTGTCTATAGGGAATTATACATCTGAGCATACAAATATGACGTGCGGAGTTCCCCAAGACTCAGTCCTGGGGCCTCTCCTGTTTAACATCTACATGCTTCCACTGGCTCAAATTATGGAAAACAATAAAATAAGTTACCATAGTTATGCGGATGACACACAAATTTATATAACCTTATCGCCAGGGGACTATAGTCCAATACAACAACTGTGCAGTGAATAAATTAACGACTGGATGTGCCAGAACTTTCTTAAATTAAATTAAGAAAAAACTGATGTGGTTGTTTTTGGAGCAAAAGAGGAACGATTAAAAGTCAGCACTCAGCTTTAAACGATAATGTTAAAAACAACAGACAAAGCCAGAAATCTTGGTGTAGTCATGGACTCAGACCTGAATTTTAACAGCCACATTAAGACAATTACAAAGTCAGCCTATTACCACCTTAAAAATATATCAAGGGTTAAAGGACTTATGTCTCAGCAGGACTTGGAAAAACTTGTCCATGCTTTTATCTTCAGTAGACTAGACTACTGTAACGGAGTCTTTACAGGTCTCCCTAAAAAATCACTCAGACAGCTGCAGCTGATTCAGAACGCTGCTGCTCCAGTCCTCACTAAGACCAAGAAAGTGGATCACATCACTCCAGTACTGAAGTCTCTACACTGGCTTCCATTGCCTCAAAGAATTGATTTCAAAATACTTTTGCTGGTTTATAAATCACTAAACGGTTTAGGGCCAAAATACATTTCTGATCTGCTACTACAGTATGAACCACCCAGACCTCTCAGGTGGTCTGGGACAGGTCTGCTTGTTGTCCCCAGAGTCAGAACTAAACAGGGGGAAGCAGCATTCAGTTTTTATGCTCCACATATCTGGAACAAACTCCCAGAAAACTGCAGGTCTGCTGCAACTCTCAGTTCTTTTAAATCAAGGCTGAAGACCTATCTATTTGATGTTGCCTTTCATTAAATAACATTTCTTATACTGAAGTTGCATTGTTGACACTGTATGACAATCTATATAAGCATATAAAGAGAAATTCCTATTTTATCTGCTTTTATATATTTAACTGTTTTAATTGCTCTTCAATGTTTCATTTCTTATACTGCACTGTAACTTTTATTCTCGTATTGTATCTGTTTTAAATTTTTTAATCTGTTTTCATGTAAAGCACTTTGAATTGCCCTGTTGCTGAAATGTGCTATACAAATAAAACTGCCTTACTATGCGACAGTAAGTCTCGTGGTTATGACCCAATCGTTAGCCTATTTTTATAAAAACGTCTGCTACGGAGCCATAACGTGAGCTACAAGGTAATGGAGCCTTTTATACATTGTCGTGTTTCTTTAGAAATAAACAACGGACAAATAGAGTTTGTAAACTCTTCAGATGTAAAGTTATTCTCTGTCAAAGTGACGTCAAAATGAATGGCAGTCAATGGGATGCTAACGGGGGGTGATGGCTTGGTAGCATCAAAATGGCGCCATAGGAGATTCGGGTTGTGAGGAGACGCTGACCCCCTTGAGACAGCCACATGTTCCTGCTGGCTTCAATCTAGTGTCATCCTCTCTTCCACAGTTTATACATGGCATCATCTGTTATATTGTTTATTACCCTAAAAGAGACATGTATACATTAATATTCGTTTGAAAATGTATTGTTTAGAAAGTTATGTCTTTCCTAAGTCATCTAACGTGGTTGACTTAATTATCCGCTATTGAGTACTGTAAACCTGGGGTGTTTGTTGTACCAACCAATGGAAAACTGTTTTGCTTTTGTTTACACTTACCTTGTGCAATATTTCTTGTAATTCTTAAGCTAAGCTTTGTGTGATATTGCATTATGATGCAACATTTTCATTTTGATATCCTTTTTGTTCTTTGTCCACAGTTGTACACTTTAACCTGATTAAACTGCCAAAATCAACACATGAGCCTGTTCCTTGGAGCTTCATTAGGAGAGTGTTTAGTTGTCTGTATAGCTGAGTATACGTTTGTGTGGACAACACTTAGTGAGGATAGAACACAAGATCTTTAACAGAACCCAACAAGGTTGGAACTAGACTTGATTTTTGCATGGTATAGTTGTATATAAAACTCCTACAATCAGTGAGGTCCTTTATCTGGTCAAACCAAGCGGAAACCTGCGGTGCTGAAAAATTAAGCCATTGTGAAAGTGCCAAAAACGGCAGTTCATCGAGTGGCCACGCGTGGCTGGCTCCAAAGGGGAATCAATCCCCTTAGCCCCCCCATGTTAAAATGCACAACTTTACAGCATAATTTAACATTTTAACAACAGATTCTTTTGTATAACTGACCCCTTTAAACTATGTTCAGGCTTAAAGTTCTGCATAGGGCATTCTGCTGTGAGTGACAGGAGGGCTGCCCACTTTGAGCTTCTTTTTGGCTCTTCAGCAACTTATGGGTGACATCACGTTGAATATGTTCATATTTTATACAGTCTATGGGTTAGACACATGGATGGTGTGGGGGTGAGGAAATGGATCTACAACTGCACTTATTATTTGTTGAAATGTTAAAACATTTTTTTAAATGCCTTAAAGGGTCGACTCAATCAAAAACACATTTCAGTTACCCCTAGTATAGTCTTGCATTGACTCAGGGGGCTGTCATCATCATGACAGCTGCCATATGCCATATGGCACACACACTGTGCGATCTCCCACCCCGCAGTGATAAGCCAACGGCTGTTGCCCTGGCCGCTGAACGGGAGCTCTTGGAGAGGTTACGGTGTCTTGTTGCGCTACTTAGGCAACAGCTCCACCCTGTGGTTAAATTGGGTTTGTTGATCTGTAACAGCAGAGCCCACTATGTGAGCCACTATGCTGTATGTGAATACACGGATCATAAGTCGCAGAATGACTAGCGGCCTCATTCATTCAGCGTGTTACGCTTGACAGGGGTCCGCTTTCCAGCGCTGGTGTGTGGAGAAAGGCTCAGACACCACCTTGTGTCCTCTGCCTCTCGTATTAACCTACCCTCAGACACTGCTGAATAATGATTTGGCTGGTTTTTAAAGCGTTTTTGTTGCGGCCTTTTTCGTCATGCCACAAGGACCGTGGAGAGAGATGGGTTTTGCGCATCCCTTAGTGAAGCTTTTGTTAAAGGGAATCAGATGACAGAAACCTGTTGTGCGTTCACTAGCACCTTTATGGGATTTAATCCCAGTGCTTCGGGCTCGGGGGTTCTCCTTTTGAGCCTATGGCATAAATCTCTCTCAGAATGTTGTTCTTGACAACAACGCTCCTCATAGCCTTGACGTTGGCTAGGAGAGTGAGTGACTTATGCACGCTGTCGGTCTCACTGTCCTGCTTTTCTAGTAGAGAGGACGGGAGCGCCTACTTTACAGCCAAATCCTTCATTCATGCGGAAGTCAAAACAAATTATTTTCGGCTGAGAATTTCTTACCTTGAGGGTTTCTTCCTTCCGTCTCATAACAGAGAAACAGAATAAGTGTCTCAGTGCGCGTTATCTCAGTATGTTTTACGCACGGCAGACATCAGGCAGAGCAGCTGTTTGTTCACTATATAACACTCATGCGGCTCTTTTGAAACAGTGGCTGTCTCACCGGCTGTGTGAGGTTACCACCCGTGCTTTTAGTGTAAAGGGAGTGGCATCCGTGCACACTCCACGAAAGCGTCTGGATTTACCCTGCAGAAATCTGAGAAGCATAACCACAGTCCTCATAAATTGACCGGAGGTTGGAATGCCAACACAAAGAATTTCTGACGGCCCCTGAACAATCCCAGAAATGAAACGTCGTCGACAAAGACTATCACAAGTGGTATTTGTCAGACAGTTTCGGTTTCATGTGCCCAAAGTTTAAGATATCTGTTGCTGAGATTCTGGCTAGACAGCAACGAGTGATTTCACAAACAATGTCTCCGAAACATCTGCATGTCCAGATGACAAAAAAAAGGGGAATAAGAAATGTAATGTAATTTAGTTGAAAAGACCCTTTAAGATGCAACTGTCCACTAGATGCTTACTCCTAAAAAAAGCACTTGACTTATGGCCATGAATAAAGGTCTATGTGCCTGCTTCTCTTAATTAGACTAGATATTTCATTGGTACAACATTAAGGCCTAAAGAGGGGTATGTTCAGGAAAGGGGAAATTAAAGTATTGTCACCTAGTCTGTAGGAAGTTCCAGAAGCCGTGTCGGACTCAAACATCAGCCCAGCATCGTAGAACACACCCATACCATCCTTCCCTCCACCTGGTGTGCAGCCTGTGTCGTACTTCTCTACAGCATCCCACACCTGAGCAGGGTGGAGGTCATTCACGCACACAAATACAAACAAACAAGGCTTACAGGATGTAAGTTAAACAGAAATACTGTATCTGTAACATATATGAAAGTTCAGATATGGCATGAGACACACCTAATTACACAATGTATTTGCAGGATATTTCTTTAGCCAAAAGCTAACAAACTTGAAAGTCAACATGTGTGTAATTTTTCAAGCACTTTTAACCTTCATGTTGTCCTCGGGTCAAATTTGACCCATTTTCCAAATTCCTATATCAGTTTTCTTTTTAACTACCCAATTTAATTACCCAAAATAACATGGATGATTCCACACAATGCTTTTGGCAAGTACAAATCTGAAGTGGTTTCAAAATAGTATTGAGTAAAAGTTACATATATATAACATATTCCAGTCTGAGATTATCCATCAACATACATTCCTTTAATTTTAGTCTAAATAATTCCTAATTTCTGCTTTTCTAACTCAAAAATTAGGTATAATTCCCTATAAATTAGTTTTATTGACCATAAATTCCAAAAATAAGTGTAAAACTAAAGTTAATAAGTTAGCGTTACGTAGTGTTGAAAACGTCAAAAAGTGAACCAAAAAACGTAAGAAAAAGTTAAAAACAAAAAAAAAAAGTTAGTTAATAAAAAGCGTCAACAAAAGTGTTGATTTTGATGGGAAGGCAACACAATGGTTAAATGAAAACCCCTCTCAAATATGTTTTTTAAAGATAAATATAAAATAAAGAAATGACCTTTTTCTGGGTGAGACGGTGCTTGTTGTTCAGGACGTAGACGCCTTTGTCAACTGCCACCAGTCCCACTACGGCCCCAGGGTCTCCAGTGACCTTCAGACCAAACGACCCGCGAGGCTTATATGGAGCGGGTTTCAATGGCTCCAGTTTCAGCTAAATGTGAAAAGGGAGGTCAATAAATGGGACATACAGTTTTGTATTTGTTAAAGCAGTTACATAAATGAAAAAAAACTGTGTCCGAGAAATGTCAAATAACTCGATCAATTTGTGTGTGGGTGTCTTGTTTGCCCTCCTAAAGTCAGCTACATCTGTGTTGTGTGTCTCACCGAGCCCATGCAGGAGTCCTTTACATCCACCCAAACGGAGTCTGATACCACTTCACTGTCATTTGTGTGGTAGTAGGCTACGATGCGGAACGATGGCAGCATGTTTTTGGTAATGAGAACATTCAGGGAAATCTCATCTTGACCTCTGCTCCTGTAACGTCCATTTTTCACCAGTTGACCTCTGCTCAGGATCTAGGGACACATATTTGAATATCAGTTCGTATTCGACATGTATAGACTACACAGGCTGTGGGATGCAACAAAAAGAGTTGTATATGCACACATGCAGGTCTAAAACCTCTCTCACCAGGTATGTGATGTCATTGTCTTGTTTTTCCTGCCTGTTGAGGTTGACTTTCAGGTTGTCTCCTAATTTCAGCTCACGTGAATCCACACCTGCAAATGTGACATGTTGTGATGAGTGTTAGACCCTGAAAACATGTAGTGCTTGGTGCATACTTTGCCAATGCCACCACCTTTTTTTCCCAATCTGATGTTATTATGTCCCTTACCTATGTGGATGTATTTTTTGCTTGGAGAGGTATATGGGAGAGCTACCATGGTAGCTGATGCTTGCCTTTCATTTGAAATACGATCATCCTTGGTCCTTGCCTGCAATTAACGACACACACAGGTAAGCATTCACTATACAAACAGCTGAATAATGAATTCCTGTAAAGTCCAGAGTCTATTCTATCCTGTCCTAACTTATTATGGCTTTGCCTGGCATAGCGTGCTTCTTGCTGCTCTGGTCTAAAATCATCTGGCTAAAGGACTATAGTTGAAAATTAGCCGGCTGGCTAACACTGGCACATTTACAGAAATGTTGATTAATGTGTGTTGTCCTTTATAAATAAATAAATACAAAATACAAATAGCGTAGCTTAGCAATATAAAATTGCTAAATATAATGTGGGAAAAACATAATAATGGCAATATGAAGTTCACTATTCCCATACTGTACAGTTAATTTGCAAGCATTTACAGTATATAATATATTTGTATATGTATATATATATATATATATATATATATATATATATATATATATATATATATATATACATATGTATGTATGTATATATACATATGTATATGTATGTATATATATGTATGTATGTATGTGTATGTATATATATATATATGTATGTATGTATGTATGTATGTGTATATATATATATATATGTATATATATATGTATGTATGTATGTATATATGTATGTATGTATGTATGTATATATATATGTATGTATGTATGTATGTATGTGTAGGAAGCTAAGAATCTGCATGGATCCACAGGTGAAAGCTTTCCTTGCTCTTCAAGTGAATATCAAAATTGTTGATTAATGTAGGTTTAAGCTTCCATTTGCAAACCACATTTATAGACTTACGGTGATTGTCAGATTTTTTGCCATCGCCTCTGTATTGACGGAAAGCTTTACCATGCCATTGGCTGCGGTAGTACCATCCACCTGGCCGGGGTCGACCACCACTGTAACACCCTTTGCCGGAGTGCCGTCAGGATTCACAACTTCAACCTGCCATCAGAAACACAAACTGCTGAACATTCAGAAAAACATGTAACTGTCTTATGAAAACATCTTATTACGTAATGGCCCTGACACACCAACCCGATAACTGGCCATTGGACAGTCTGGTGAGGTCGGTGACTCGAGTCTGTTAAGTGTGTTCCGTGCCGTCGTCCGTCAGAGGAGCTGTCGGCCTTCATTTTGGCCAACCTGACTTGCTGGGTCGGAGGGCGGGCAGTCGGACTCACTCCACCAATCTGATTGGTGGAGCCGGGCACTAATCGGAAATAACGAGCAGGATGAGTGACAAACGACTCTCAAAATCTGATGAAAATCTTTTAAACTGACCTTTGTTGATCTGAAATGAAGACAGATTCAGCAACTGCACGGCCTGTTTCTCTCTTGAAATGTTTTCAGAAACACGTTTCGGTGAACTATCTTCGTAAAATACGAGATCGTATTTCGAACAAGCCTCCATTACTATCGGCTGGAGAAGCCAGACCCACGTGACGCGTTCGTCATTTCCTCATTTATTGTATTACATCTTGCGCACGCGCAGAACGTACGCTCAAGTCGGCGTCTCTTCAGTGTGTTCTGAGGCACTTTTTGGACCTTGGGGAGCCGACTGATCAGTCCGACTAACTTTTCTGCTGACGGTCAGCGGTCGGGTTGGTGTGTCAGAGCCTTAAGGCTAAACTCATGTTATGAGATTAATTGTAGTACTGTGCACTAAGTATTATGCCTTTACTGCACTTTTGGCTTTTTTATTTGTAAGTAGAAATATAGCCATACTTTTGCTGGTGATTTATATAAATCTAAATAAGGGACTGTTCGTTATTTATTTAAGGGGCCACTGGAGGAGTTTTGGGACCTTTAGCCAAAAAAGACATGACCCTCCCCTCACCAGTAAAAAGATTTCTATGACCCTCCAAAACAATTTGGAAAAAAGGTATTGACCTCCCCCAACAATTTACAGATACCTTCTGTACTGGTTTGCGCTTGGCAAATAAATACAGACTCCCATTGTTTGTTTGTTTTTACAGCTATGACATACACAACTAAACCTCTGCATTCTCATCTTCTCATACTTACATACATACTCCTCTGTTAAGGTGTGGTGGCCATTTCAGTAGATTTACTCACTAACATAGTTGTGGAAACACAATAAGCATGGAAACACTTCCTGCATTACTGCATTACTTCAAATACTAAGTTACTCCTCTAGTAAACTAGTATTCATATGAAATAAAACAATAAGACATTAAGACATTTCAGCAAGGCACTCTGGGTAGCCTAACATTCAACACACAAACTGGTTGCTATGGACTCGTCACTAGGCTTTCTCCACTTCGCTGTTTAAACAAAGTGGAATAAACGTATAAAAGTCCAAATCTACACAAAACCCGCAATCAATTAGTAAGCTGACATCAAATGTGGCATTTAGGAAACCTTTATTGCAACCTTGGCATGGTAAGATGTGCAGACTAGTGCAACAGTCATTTTCGTTTTGTGTGTCCTGCTGCTCCCATCGTCAGCCAAGAAATACTTTTGTTTTTACTAAAGCAGTATATGAAATCTGATGTATTACCTACCACCATTTAGTTGTTTTGTGTTATTTAAGATATTTATAAAATATCTGGTCATGCCAGATGTTATAATTCCACTCATTTTTTAAACAATGCAATTATCCATTTCAGCCACCAGGGGGCAGCTCCCCCTACCCCCCCCAGCAAACTCATGGGTCAGACCATCTGGTAGCGAAGGAGGGCCGAGACTGAGAGAGCTATATGGAGCTACATGGAAAAATATGCACCAAACAAGCCACTTTGAAATTTTGCTGTTTCATGAATACAAAAGTTGGGTATAATTATGATTATTATTATAGTAATAAACTGATAATACTGATAGTTCAACATGACATCATGACTGCTTAAACATACCTATCTGTACGCATTTTCAGCTATCTGCGTGTATGTCTATGCTGTATACACGGACGGCAGTCTGCAACGTCACAGCGTAAACATACACGCCACGTGGCGTGTTATCGCGAGGCTACGGTTGGGTTTAGGAAAAGAAAAACGTGGAAAGGAAACACAACATGCGGGACACGATCCCCGGTCTTCTGGGTGAAAGTCTTGTGTTGTTTGACCCGTCCTCCCCCCCGACCAACCTCCCTACGCGGAATTTTCACCCTTTCATACTACTCACTACGGCATCAATTCACACGCAATCGCAAGGTAATGTAACTCAATGGAGGTCAAACGGAGTAGGTAAACACGCTACAAAGCGAGTATGCGTCTTTATAACACGCCAATAATGGCATACGAATAGGCGTGTCATACATACGTCATTTCATGAGATCAGTCTGGATAGTTAATTTGACCCACACATGATCAAACATAGTGAACAAGCACAAGCAAACAGTCTCTTTCTTACCGCTGTCCGTCAGCACACTGACAGCTACATATATGGAGCTCCCCACCAGTTCAGAAATGTCTTGAGTCTGTGTGATGTGCTCTCTCTTCAGTGTCACCTTTCCAACACCATTCTCTATCTAATGTGACATAATAGAAAAAAGCATCTTGAAATACAGTGATACCGTCATGGAAAAGTTGGAGGTACTAAAGTGTAAATTCTTACAGTATGTCAGCCTGGCATTATTGTCAACGTCCTAAATAAATAATATCTGTAGATAGGAATTAGGGGTGTGCAAAAAAATCGATTCACATTCGTATTCACGATTCAAGCTCTACCGATTCAAAATCGATTCATAGAATTCCAAAAATATTTTTTTTATTAAAAAAATAATAATTAATTGTATGTCTCCTGCAATCACATGGGGAAAAGCAACTACATTTACATACTGTGAATCGTTTTAAGCGAGAATCGTTTTTGAATCAAATCTTGAGCCTAAAAGTCTGTAACTGAAATAACTGCAGAAGTCAGGAAATCCTAAATATTTTCATGTTTTAGAGTCCCACAAGACACATGAGTATGTGATCACCTGCACTCTCTGAAGAGAAGCTGGAAAGCTCTTCTTTTGACCGTCTTGCATAACCCCAAACACCACGTAGGCCTTCCCATTCACCTCTTGACCAAACAGATACCTAAATCCACAAGAGAGGGACATGTTTGAAGGCCACAATTAAAAATGGGAACAACAAAAACACTTGACTGACATAATTGACTAAAAGAGCAACATAGCTTCTGAATAACACCTAATAAACCTTCACATACGTAGCTTTGATGTCGACGGTGAACTCTTCACTGTCCACATAGAAGAAGGAACGTTCAGACTTCAGTTTAACTTCAAAACTGGGCAGCACTGAAAAATTGGAAACATGTTAGTGTGTGTTCAATCATGTAAAAACATGTGAATATTGTAGGTTTATATAAGTTTTAAATGAAGGTGCAGGTCATGGGGTTTACCGTATTCTTTGACCTTGAACTCTGCAGAATAGCTCTGCTGTGGGTTGCTGTGGAACTTCGCCACCACTTTCCACAGTCCGGGACTACACACACACACACACACACACACACACACACACACACACACACACACACACACACACACACACACACACACACACACACACACAGACACATACACACACACACACACACACACAGAGACACACACACATACACACACACACAGACACACACACACACACACACACAGACACACACACACACACACAGACACACACACACACACACAGACACATACACACAGACACACACACAGACACATACACACAGCACCCACCCACACACACAGACAGACAGACAGACACACAGACACACATACACACACACACAGATACCCATGCACACACATGCAGACACAGACACACACACACACACACACACATACATACACACACAGACACACACACACACACACATACACACACACACACACACACACAGACACAGACACACACACACACACGTACTGAGGATTTAGTGTGTCTCTTCACACTTCCTACACTGTATGACTTAGATCATCTTGGTCAAGTAGCTGTCCAAACATCAAATTAGCATCAGCATGGGAAATTAATTGTAGAAAACACAACATATACATGTTCAAATTTACTTTTTATTATCTTAAATGATTTAAGGTATTAATGTTTGAATTGAATTAAAGGCATACTATGCAGTTTCCGTTTTTTTGTCAAACAGCGCCCCCTAGAGTCGCTGTGGAGTACTTCTCTGCACTCATGGCCTGAACACCCCACCCACCACTACGGATGGATGATTCGTAGTTTGTTTGTTTACCATCGAAATGACTTTGAAGCTGTTATATTAAGGTCCAAATCTTGCATAGTGTGCCTTTAACCTGTTACCCATGGTAAAATGTAAATTCACCATTAAAACTTAATTATTAAAATACTATGTGGAAAACTGTATTCAAACAAGATAACATACTAACCTGACGATTTCAGCGAGTTTGTAATCTCCAGAGTGGATCCCTGATTTCAAAGAGACTTGATCCAATGGTAAAGTGATGTTCTCAGGGGTCTAAAAATGAACAATCACCATAAACAGAGAGCCGTGGCAGTTTACAAATTGATTTAGTAAATACATGCTATATTTAAAGGTGCCCTGCCACACGTATTTCATTACTTTGTTTCGTATTTCTTTTCAGTGGCTAGAGCTGACAGAGGAGGTAGCAGTTCATTTTCACATTCATGACATAACACAAACACATATGGACCAAACATATTTCAAAAAATACAAGTATGAACGGTTTTGTGTGGCAGGGCACCTTTAATGTTTCTACAATCCATGACCGTGGTCAATGTCTATATTGACTCTTTTTCATTCTGTCACTGAAGAGAGAGGCTGTGTTCAACGTGCAACTTGGCCACTCGATTTATTTTTTCTTGCATTTATTTTTTACAGTAAGTAGCAGGATAGGTTTTACTAAAAACATAATAAAGACACAAGGTTAACTGTGTTTTTGTTATTTGGTTATTAGTATGAACATTATCTGCTGTTAAGCATTTGTAATACCACCTCATTAAGAGGTTTCATGCTCTCAGTTACAGCTGACTATACAACATTACAGTACAATCTGTGCTTATCAAAGATAAAATACAATACCACAATCTCGATGGCAATAGTAGCATCAGTTTGAGTTTTGGCATCCCTCTCTACGGGCTCCATACTGGGCGTCACTGCAAACATCCTGAAATAAACTGAAGAGAAAGACAGAGGTTGATTTTGCTGCTGAAGGTTGGAGGAAGGTGTCTCAAATTTGTGTCAAAAACGTCAAAAGAGGGATTCGTTGTACTGTAATTTACAGTACAAACATTCATAATTTGGGAAAACACAGAAGTAAGTGTATTTCTTAACAGTTATGCAGCTCAGTATTGAACTCACCACCGGGTCTAGCAGCTTCCGGATTTTGGATTTTTCAACCGGCCATTACTGGCGACTCATTCAGAATACGATCTCATGTTGTACTAAAATAGTTCACCGAAACGTGTTTCTGAAAACATTTTATGCTAAAAAAAGGCCATGCAGTTGCTGAATCTGTCTTCATTTCAGATCGACAAAGGTCAGTTTAAAAGATTTTCGTCAGATTTTGAGAGGTTTACGGTCATCCCGCTCCCCGTTTCCGGGTGAGTCCCGACTGCCCTGTCTCCAACTGAACATGTTGGGTCGGCCAAAATGAAGGCTGACAGCTCCTCCAACGGACAACGGCACAGACACACCGAACAGACTCGAGTCACTGACCTCGCCAGACTGTCCAAAGGCTGATTATCGACCCGGTGTGTAACTACCTTAACAGTTATGCAGCTCAGTATTGAACACACCTTTGCTGTTGGGGGTGTAGAGGGTCTTGTCAGTCTGGATGAAGATGTACCCGGACTGGAAGGACACTAAGACAACTTTCTCCAGCAGGTGGTCAGGGAACCGAGCTTGCAGGTACACATACTGCTTCATGGTAGGATCCTTACTGAAGCTGTCAGCAGGGATCTGAAACCAGTATGATGAGCAGTATGTGCATCAGGATGTACATTTCTGGATTCATTTCTAGATTATTTCTGGTTGTGTTAGTAATTGAAGTCAAGTTACAGTAACATGCATATACAGTGTGACAGTATTTCATTTACCGTTATTTGTCTGAGCTCCTGGAAGTTTCTTTCACTGGTAAGGGTCACAGATGTGAATGCCAGCCTTGTGCTTTTGGTTGGATGGTTCATCACGCTGATGTTGACCGAAATGTTTTCCCCGGTGCAGTCTTGACACTCCACAAAGATGTTTTCTGCTGTTCCTACTCGCAACAAGTTAGGGGCAGACATCACCTTCCTGCAAAACAGCGGTGAGAGAGAGAAAGATATTGATGTGAATATACTGCAGTCAATGTGCAGAAGTAACCACATGCTGTTTATGATGTACTGACAAACATCATGTGCTTGTATGGGAAACCCTTGTCACAGATATTGGCCTTACTAAGTGTGACTTTTTACTCTGCTAAATGATAGGACGGAGAAAAAAGAAAAAATTGTAGAAAAGTCTAAACATTTTAACATAATTTTGTGCAACGTAAATGCCCCCCCTTACTTATGCCTCTTGGCCCCTCAGGTTTATGTTGAGAACCACTGTCTTACAGTCTGTGAATTAAAGTTTCAATTCAACCAAATTACC
This sequence comes from Sander lucioperca, assembly GCF_008315115.2. Taxonomy (NCBI): domain Eukaryota; kingdom Metazoa; phylum Chordata; class Actinopteri; order Perciformes; family Percidae; genus Sander; species Sander lucioperca. The sequence goes on along the minus strand of NC_050182.1, from coordinate 2,141,874 downwards.
GAAGAAAACAAACCTATTTGCTTAGATTATGATCATTAGCTCCAGCATGGACTTCACACACAATGAGTGATCTATTGATTACCTTGATGAAGAGCCAGTATTGGATCAACAAAACATTTCATCATGCCTCTAGACTTTTGCTCTGTCTGGTATCGTTGCGCAAACTTTGAACAAGAATGAGGCCAACTCATTGGCATCATTTCAAAGACCACATTACCTTGACTTGTGTTACACAAACTGCAAACTGGACTCAACTTCTTATTATGTAAGACACAAGTTAAACTAATATTTCCATCCATACACTTTTTTAATTGAATATACATGCAGAGGACCCTAGATATTTGTGTTGCTCCTATTGTAGTTTAACCGATAATACTTTGATCAGGAAGATAAACGAACAAGCAAACTAAATATTTTAGCTCTGTGTGAATTAACTAAAGCACATGGGGGGTGTAAGGGTAATACAGGTCTACTTACAATGGAGCTCCATCAGCCAGAGAAGTCTGAGAGACAAAGGCCAGAGAGGCCAGCAGCCACAGCAGAGTCCTACTCATCCTTCAGCCTGATCCTGATCCACTATAGACTGTCGCTCCGTAGCACCCTCATTTTATCCACTACGCCCCCCCCACCTCCTCCACTTCGCCTCACTACTGTCTCGCCCGCCCTCCTCCCAAAGTCTTTCTGTACACGTGTAACACAAGCACACACCCACACATGATTTCCCAGCAGCAGTTGAGAAACTGTTGAAACTAATTGCCCCCCATCTAACTGCAGAATTTTTATTGTTAGGAGATTTAAACCTGGATATGCTCAACCCCCCAGCCACTCTACTTGCTAAGCTTGATGCCCTCAACCTCACACAAATTATAAATGATCCTACGAGATACAACCTCAAATCTGTAAACAAGGACACCCTCATAGATATTGTCCTTACCAACCTGCCCTCTAAATACACCCCAGCTGTCTTTAACCAGGATCTCAGTGATCATTGCCTGATTGCATGCATCCGTAATGGGTCAGCGGTCAAACGCCCACAACTTATCTCTGTCACGTTGTCTAAAACACTTCTGCGAACCAGCCTTTCTGACTGACCTGACCCTTGTTGCTTGGGAGACCATTAATCTCATTCCGACAGTGGAGGATGCCTGGATGTCATACAAAACTGAATTCCTCTCTGTCCTAAATAAGCATGCCCCATTTAAAAAGTTTAGAACCAAGACTAGATATAGCCCCTGGTTCACTCCAGAGCTCACCGCCCTCAACCAACATTAAAAACATCCTGTGGCATTAGGCTAGAGCAACCCCCATAGCATGCAAGTCTTTAAAGAAGCCAGGAACCAGTACACACAGGCAGTTCGGGAAGCTAAGGCTCGCTACTTCAAACTGAAATTTGCTTTCTGCAGTACCAATTCAAACTTCCTAAAATGATCTGCAAATATTATTGCATCCCCCATTACCAACCTGTTTAACCTATCTCTCGCATCTTCAGAAATTCCCGGAGATTGGAAATCTGCCGCAGTCATCCCTCTCTTCAAAGGGGAAGACACCCTCTACCCAAACTGCTATAGACCCATATCCATCTTACCCTCTCTTTCGAAAGTCTTCGAAAGCTTGGTCAATAAACAGATTACCAACCATCTCGAATCCCACCGTGTCCTTTCCACTTCGCAATCTGGCTTCCGTGCCGGTCATGGCTGTACCACAGCTACCCTCAAGGTCATAAACGACATCACAGCAGCCATTGACAAAAAGCATTACTGTGCAGCCGTCTACATTGATCTGTCCAAGGCCTTTGACTCTGTTAACCATCATATTCTTATCGACAGACTCAACAACCTTGGGTTCTCTCATGACTGCCTCGCATGGTTCAATAACTATTTTTCTGATAGGGTCCAGTGCGTTAAATCTGAGGGCCTGTTGTCTGGACCTATGGCTGTCTCTATGGGGGTGCCACAAGGTTTGATTCTCAGGCCGACTCTTTTCTCCCTAATAATAGTAGTAATAAATGATGATGTATTATTATAGATTAAAGTAACATTTGATGCTGATACTTTTGTACTTTCAAGAAAGTTTTGGATGCAGGACTTTTACTTGTAAGAGAGTATTTCACCACTGTGATATTAGTACTTTTACAGCAGTAAAATAGGGAACTTCTTCCATCTCTGATAAAGACCTTGAGCATATTTTATTTTTTCAATTAATCTTTATTGACAGATAAGGACATACAGAAGGTAAACAACATCTGTACACAATTACAAAACAATCCAGGGCACACAGACACACACACAGGTTTGTGGACACTATCTTTGTGGGGACCCGTCATTGACATAATGCATTCCCTAGCCCCTTACCGTAACCTTAACCATCACATCTAAATGCCTAACCTTAACCCTTAACCCAGTGTGCCTATTGATGTGAGAAGGGATGGCAATGATCATTTTCCAACATGGGAAACCCGACAGAGATGCAAGCACTGCACCGGCAATCACTTCTCACATGTCTACTGTGAGAAGTGTAAGGTGCATCTTTGCCTGAACAAAGACAGAAACTGTGTTTGTGCCTACCACAAAGTGAAATAAAAAGGCAGTAAAACGAGACTTGTCGAAAAGAGACAAATGAATACATAAAACCACACTGACCAGGAGAGTTGTTCCCTCCTGTTACGTACAGAGGAGGTCATGAAGTACACACAAGGTATTCTTATCTCCTCCACATTTTGCATCCACAACAGAGCAGAATGCCAAATCGTTGAGGCTTTGCTCTGTTTCAGTCTGCCATCTTGTCCCAAAGTTAATCATTATGCTAACTATTAGATACTTCCCACGAGGGCTGCTTTAGCTAACTAGCTTGCTAGCTATCTTACCTAAAGCATCTGTGAATCTGCTACAGCTACTGGATAGCTGACACACAGAGGGAGAGGTGGAGGGGGGCACAAAGCCGCAATAAAAATCACACAAAACCTAATGAATCATTTTTGCAATTTCAAATTTCTTTGAGAGTTCAAATTAAAATAACCTTTCCTTGGCCAACATGCTTCCTGAGAGCTGAGCGGAGAATAAACGAGGAAGGAAACAGGCTCCATTGAAATATTTTTCAGGCCTTCATCATTTATGCAAGAGATTAGGTCCTCATCAACACCCTCTTGTATAACTACCTGAGATGGATTGGTGCTCAAAGGAAAATCTCCCAAAGCATCAAGATTTATTTCTAATCAAACAAGACAAGTTTGGTTTAGGTGTGTGAGCTGCATGAGCCAAGCTCTATAAAGTAATTGCAAGGGATATTACCATTTATGGGACATTTGCATTTTTACTCAACAATTTGAAGCAAATAAACATTGTGAAATTAAATTTGGGTGGATGAATGTCTTTTCAGACTGCAACTACAAAATAGCAAATAAAGTTTATGTATTCATTTATTTTATTAGTGTATTTGTAAGGAATGGCATTGATAGATCAAGTAATCATTAAAATGACATTTTACAGTTTAAAATCTTGGAGAGAAAAAAACCTTCCTCACACTCAAGTCTGTGTGATTACCTGTCCCCGCCCCTATGTGTTGCACCTGTGTCTCATTGTCTCCCCCTGTCTTGTGTATTTAAGTTCAGTCTTTCCTGTACTCCTGTGCAAAATCGTCTGTTTTCCATGTGTGCAGCCTTGAAGCGTTTTTCCATGTTTCCTGTGTTCCTGATTCCCATGGATTTTTGACTATTGCTTGTTTTTCGGATTTCCCTTTGGCTGTCGTTTCCTGGACACTGTTGCCTGTACGTTTTATAAGTGCTTTAATAAAACCATTGAACTTTACTCACCTGAGTCGTGCATTTGTGGCTCCATTTCTTGGTGTGTTTGACACAAACAAGGAATTTGACTCCGGTTAATCTTTGCTCTCAAAGTACAACACTAATTTAACATATAAAGAATAAAAACAGAAAGGACAGTAAGAAATATAAAAAATATTGTGAAGTATAATAATACAATAGAATTTACAAATTTACAAGAAATATACAATAACAAATTGAAGAAAGGGAAGGAAGGAATAGTGCAATATCAGGTCCTCGCCACTCTGGGGGCCGTGCTGTTTCAAGAGGGAAATGGCAGATAGCTAAGTGTTTTTTATAAATATTATAATCCTCAACTTTATCATTAAGGCTTGTTTGGATATAATATAGAGTTCTCTTAAATATTATCATATAGGTCTGGTATATCGAAGCTGTCCCTGAGTGCCGTAGTGCCTGCCGTTTTGGACGTATTATTAATATAGGTAGTCTATAGATCAGGTTTCCCTACAATGTGCAAGAACAGGCCGAAATTATAATTCAATTTGCAGCAATGTCCGAGCATCTGAGAAGTTTCTTGCTTCATGCCAGCATTCATGAGGTGCTTTGCATTGACTATTTATGGTTAAAAATGGGCGTGTACAGGGCGGGATAAGAGGCTGATTCACGTACGCACACACCTGGGTAATCTGTGATTTTATAAAGGGAACATTAATTACTGATCTGCGTACACTTTTATAAATCAGATTTTTTTTTTTTTTGCCATGCACCATTTTTGGCTTTTGGGCATAAGTACACTTTTAGTAAGGATCCTACGCACAGTTTAATAAATAAGACCCCTGATCTCTGATGACTCTCCCCTAGTCCTCCTGAAACTTCGAGTTGGGTATGGCTGCAGCCTGGAGACCTCCCGTCTCACGCATACCGTCTCATGACCTCCCGGCTGGCGCCTCCATGAGACGGGAGGTCTCCAGGCTGCAGCCATTCACTCTGGGAAACTTCCTTCACGGAGGGAAGCCAATTAGAGGTCATCTGCCAACACTGCAAAGAAACAGTTCTGGTTTAGAAATATAAAAGTATCCCTTTATGCAAACTTCTAAATTATAGAAATAACCAAAAACTTAATTGTGAAATAAAGTATATAGTTAAAAAAATACACAAAATTCTTATAAAATAACCATGAAATTGGTGTGAAAACAGCCTCTGATTTTTAATGTCCTACGTTCGTTGTGGGCTACATGACTTTGATTCCTTAAATGTAATTCTTTAATCCCAAACACCAACAGATATAAACAAGGCAACATATGTGGTTCAATAACCTGGATGTTCAAGTTGTACTTTGTCATTTCTAAACTATATGTATTTCTAATGTATTTTATTTTCTAGTCCTCTTTCCCTTTGCCATTTGTCAAGCCGTAAATCAGAACCTGGTGAAAAAAACAAAAAAACAAAATTAAAAACCTGCAAATATACAAAAAGGCTCTGTTACAAGTTTTTCTATCTCAGGAGTCAATAGTTCAGATGTCACCAAATGTAATTTGCACATAGAGTATTGTAATGCAGAATTTAGATGATACATGTTTATTTTAGTTCAAATAAATTTGTTTGTGTGTATCAGCATTGTTCCTGATTGGCCTGGGTCCCCCCCTCCAAACCCTCCGAGGATATGCATGGTTTGTTCCCTCACCCTAAAATCTATTTGTATGTGAGATGATCCTTGGAGGTGCTACTCTGCTCCATGAGGCTGACAATGAACGGTTATTTATTTTCCATTCACTGGCAAGCTTTGTACTATAAATATATTCAAATATGTAAGCTGAATAAGGTCAACATAGGTCCATTACAGTCATAGATGATGTCACTGATGATGTCACTGATGGGCTTACCTGAGCAGGTGAGATTCAAGATGGAGGAGGAATACTCTGATGTTGCACACTCCCTCAGAGCAGATCCAGACTCAACACAGAAAGAGCTGATCCACCACACAGGTCTGTTTGAGGACTCTTTTGTCTCTCCTACAGAAACAGCAGAGCCACAGTCCAACTCTCTGCAGGCAGCATCTGATGTCTTCAGGGTCCAGCCAGAGTCATTGTACCTCACTGGTCTCCATTCTCCTCATTTCACCTCCAGTGTTCCTGCACAGCGACTGGCTCCTCCCACCAACCTGACAGGCTCTGAACAGAAACCAGAGAGTCATCAGTAAAAGAACAAAGTGATTTTCATTAGAACATAAATTAACCAAATCAGAGCTGCAGCTCCTCTCCTATCTGAGCAGGTGAGTCCAACAGCTTTCCCAGGTGAGCAGGTGTTTCTATCTGAGCCTGAGCTTCTACAGTCCATGAGAGCAGACTTATGGCCTCCACACTGGAAGCTCCCTTGAGACCTCCTCTGCATCCTGTTGGTCAAAGTCATCTTCACACACTGAGGACCAGCGCTGGGTAGACTGGTTAGTCTTCACCTCCAGTCTGCCTGAGCACAGACTGGTCCCATTCACCAGCCTGACAGAGTCTGGAGAGATGATAGAAAATAAATTAGAAAGAGAGAAAATACACTAAATAAAAAGATGTCATCAAACAACAACTCAGTGATTCAAAGTGGACTCAGCACAGTTCCAACAGACGTTGGTCATAAATAACAGAACTCATCTTCCTAACATCATAGACTGCAGCAAAAAAAAACGTTTTATCACCATGGCAATATCAACTTGCGCAATAAACACATCACAAATGCTGCAACATAACGCGAAAGACACTCAGAGATATTTTGTCTTAGTTGAAAGTAAATATCAGCAGAAAACTGAACTTTAAAATGTAATTGTCATTTTGTTTTTAGTGCTGCCTTTTATATTTAATTCAATGTTCAATTTGTTCAAGAAAAGAAAGTTAGAAATGACTTCCTTTCATTTGTTTTAAATTCAACAAGCAGTTTTTTGTATTTTACCAGAACACCGAAAGCAGCAGAACTGAAAACACTTTAATATTTAATTTATTTATCACAAGTTATATCGTTATCAAGATATTCTAAAACCCTATTACAGGTTGCGTATTTTACTAATATCGTGCAGCTGTAGTTTAAACGTTTTCAATTTTTCTCATTTTTCTCAGAAGATCTGTGAGCCAGAATAAAAATCTGTTTAGAAAATTATCCTAAAATCTAAAAGGGGCAGGGGCTGGACTAGGGCTGGACTATATGACCTAAATTATCTAAATCTCCATTAATTGAACATTTTACCTTGATTAGCTAGGGGTCTCTCAATCAAAACAATGGATGGTAAATACAGACTTTTGATAACATTGTGAAGGAGCGTGGAATTATGGGAGTTGCAGTTTTCATTGTTAAACACCATCACTGATTAGAATCAACTGTTCACGGACAAGTACACCCATTCAAGTTTATTCATGCTGAGTTTAGTAACGTTTATTCATGTCATTCTAATGAAATAGCTGCAGTTTCCCCAACATAATTACGTTTTATGAAAACATAATTGATGATTTTGCATCAAGGAAGGCCAGAAAGATCAGGTTTTAGTTTTAGTTTGTGTTTTCTGTTGTTAGTTCTGTAGTGTAATAATTAGATTCTCTTTAGTGTGTTTTCACATTTGTGTGATGAAAGATTTGTGCTATTTTGAATAGGACTATTTATTCTATATTTTATTTGTATATTATTCTTAATATTTTATATTATTGTTGCTCTCTGCTCTTGTTACATTTTTATATCTGATTGTATATATTCTTGGCACATGTTGCAAAACAACAGGAAACACTTTTTAAGGTGCACAAGCTCTACCTCCAACATTGCCAAAAGACAATGAACACAATTCTGCACAAAATATGACAGTATAAGTTATCTGAACTTAAATAAATATACACTATATATAGTATATACAAAGTTATGCTTACGCTTGAAGGGGGGTCTCGCCCTGGGCGTAATTCAATGTAGAACCGCCACTGCATGCGGTCTACCAACTGAGCCATGCTGGCACCCTGGAATCCTTTGACGCATATTTAACTAAGAAAAGATCAAACATAAACTGCTTTAATGATTCATTCCCTTTTCTTTCTGTGTGTACCTGTCGGGTTGTGTCTTCCTTCAGCCTGGAGTCCTGAGGAGAAAATCAGAAGTTAAACATCAGTATAAAGCAGCAAAATTGGATCAAAGCCGTGGGCAGAACATGTTTGTCTGAATTAGTAGTCTGAATCTATGGTGGACTCTGAGAGATGATTACTGAATATAAATACATTAATATTGATTGGATGTTGCAAAAATAACAATTTACGAAAAATAAATTCAAAAACATGGTTTGGTGAAAATCTGGAGAATTGTAACTTTATTAATGTGAACGATTTTAATAAATCCATTTTTTTCATTTTTGTCGTTTTCATCCTCAGTGTGTGAGTGTGTACAAATACAAATCTTTGAATAACCCAGCTTCCGGGTCTGAAATTGAAGCCAAATCTGAAGCTCCTTAAAGCTGCATTCTCTCTAACTTCCAGCAGGGGGCGACTCCACTGGCTCCAAAAAGAAGTCTGTTTCTATAGAAGTCTATGAGAAAATGAGCCTACTTCTCTCTTGATTTATTACCTCAGTAAACATTTTCATAATGAGTTTATGGTCTCAATCTCTAGTTTCAAGTCTTCTTTAATACAGCATGATGTTCATTTAGTAAATTATGCTCCCATTGTTTTAAAACAGACAATAAAGCAGGGGATGCTTTAGGACCTGTCAATCAGGACAGAGGTTGCTATTGGAACCATAAACAACACTGGTTTGGCTGCATCATCCTATATGGTCATTTCTGCTTCCAAAAAACCAAGATGGCAAAATTGCCAAACTCAAGACTTCAAAATATCAGTCTACCAATAGGTGACGTAATGGATGCTACGTTCATTATTTTTACAGTTTATGATAATAACTTAAGGTCTTTAAAGCAGAGTCCTACCTGAGCTGCACAGCAGCAGCAGCAGTACCAACAGGTGATCCATGTCCAGGTGGATGTCTCTCTGATGACTCTGTGCTGTCCTCACTGTATATCTGCAAACAGGAAGAGGTGGAGCTTTACTGGAACAGAATGTCATTGTGAACACATTGCTCTCACAGTACCCACACAGAAATACACATATGACTAACCCCTCTGGAGGGAATTTTTTCAATCAGGTTAAATCTGTAAGAGGAGTGGTGGACTGGTGCCTGGAAATGGTGAAAAATTTACTAAAATTTGTTGTGTCCTGTTAATACTGTTAGTGAACACTAGGGGTGCTATAGTGCACCGTGAGGATACAGGTGAAAGGTATGTGCGTAGATGAAGAGAAGGGATGTGCAGAGAAGAAGAAGAATAAAGTTGAGGCAAGGAAGCGTGCTGTTCTCCATGCACTTGGCACCAAGGGACAAAGACTGTTTTACGCACTACCAGATACAGGTACTACATATGCTACTGCATTGGATAGACTTAGAAATCACTTCGTTCCTAAAGTAAATGTGATTGCGGAACGTCACAAATTTTGCCAGAGGGCACAGCGACCAGATGAGTCGATAAACCAGTATCTAGCCTCATTACGTGAACTGGCTGCACTGTGTGAGTTTGGTGATATGGAGGAGCAAATGCTTCGAGATCAAATGATAGAGCGTGTTGCCAACACACGCGTACGAGACAGACTTTTGTTAGAAGTGGACCTGACCCTGGCTAAAGCTACTTCGCTGGCCCTGCAGATTGAGGCTGGGCTACGGAATGCTGGCGTTCTCTCCGACATTACTACTACTGCCGCTACCACAATGGCTACTCCTGCTGCTGCTGCGACGGTGAGGGCCATAGATAAACAGCAAAGGAAGGCCCGCCAAAAAGAACAAAGGATGCCTGCATCATCAATGGCGTCTACAACTAGCCGCCGCTCCTGCTACTGTTGTGGATCCACCAACCACCTAGCAAATAAACCTTCATGTCCTGCTGCTAAAGTGACGTGCAATTCATGTGGAAAAGTTGGACATTTTTCCAAAATTTGTCAATCTGTACAAAAGGTGGTGCGTGAAATAGTGATAAACGAACTGACTGTGCTTTTAATGACTCAACATCATGACACTGTCATGATGTTGAGCATAGTAGACACCAGTTCATCAGTTTCTATAATTCCAGAGAGCACTTACCAGACTCTCTTTCCTACATGTGAACTTTCTGAGCCTGCAGTGAACCTGTTCACATATTCAAGAGAAAAAATTCAACTACAGGCTCATTCGTAGTGGTAAAGTCAGGCACTGCTCTATTAGGGCTAGATCTAGTTGTGACATTGCACATGCGTATTGAGGGCACAAAGGTTGTTACAGCTGACAGCTCTGATGATCCTACTGCACCGAGGGCACCTACTGTACCAAGCAAAATACCACAGATTGCACCCCAGATCCAGGTACAGGAGATTGGCTGTGCAAAGTGATTTGTGCACAAAATCCAACTCAAACCAGAGGCTGTGCCAATACAACAAAAACTCAAGAGACTTCCGTTCTCGGTGAGGCAGGCCGTGAGTGATAAGCTCAAAGACCTACAGGAAAAAGCCGTTATAGAACACATTGATGCATCTCCATGGGTCTCTCCAATAGTTATGACGCAGAGAAAAGATGGAGGAAAATTACACATGTGTGTTGACCTCAGGGAACCTAACAAAGCTATTGTCAGTGACTGTCACCCGTTACCACACATGGACGAGCTATTCTCTGAGCTGAGAGGAGCCACAGTCTTCTCTACCAACGACCTGACCTCTGCTTACCATCAAATGTTACTGCATCCAGACAGCCATGATATAACTGCATTTATCACATATGATGGACTTTTCCACAGTAGAAAGGTGGAGAACCTATCTATGGGGACATCACTTTGTGTTACACACAGATCATCAAGCACTTACTACCCTGCTTACATCTACTGCAGGTGCTGGACTGCGAATTGCGAGGTGGTCTGCACGATTACTTTGCTTTACATATGATGTTGCTTACCGCCCTGGTAAACTAAATGTGACTACTGACTGCCTGTCCAGGCTTCCACTGCCTAACACAGGGGAAGCTTAAGTGGAACCGGACAAAACACTTGTCATGAGAGGTACTGACCGCTTGATTGTGCCTGCATCACTGCGATCCAAAGTGGTAGACTTGGCACACGAGGGGCACCAGGGAGTGGTGCGCACTAAACAGAGACTGCGAGAACTGTATTGGTGGCCACAAATGGACAATAATGGTGGTGATGATGATGATGATGGTGATGATGATAATGATGATGGTGATGATGGTGATGATGATGATGATGATGATGAGAAGTACGATGTGAGAGGAGCACACGATGCTACCACACTTCTCCTACTATCCCTGTCTTTTCTTTTTAATGCGCCAGATTTATATTTTCTCTCCATTTTCGTAACTATTCTCTTAAGTGCTATCAGGAAAGTAGCATATATAGCTAATGGTTGTATTAATGATCTGTAATATGTCACTTGCCGGGGCCCCGTTTTTGTCAAGTGACGGAAGATCGGCGGTGATTGAGGGGCCCCTTATTGGCACGGGGCCCTGGGGCGACCGCACCCAAGCACCCACGCTATCTCCGCTACTGGTTCCTACCCTCACCTATGGTCATGAAGGCTGGGTCATGACCGAAAGAATGAGATCCAGGGTACAGGCGGCCGAAATGGGTTTCCTCAGGAGGGTGACTGGCATCTCCCTTAGAGATAGGGTGAGAAGCTCAGTCATCCGTGAGGAGCTCGGAGTAGAGCCGCTGCTCCTTCGCGTCGAAAGGAGTCAGTTGAGGTGGTTCGGGCATCTGGTAAGGATGCCCCCTGGGCGCCTCCCTAGGGAGGTGTTCCAGGCACGTCCAGCTGGGAGGAGGCCTCGGGTAAGACCCAGGACTAGGTGGAGGGACGTCCAGCTGGGAGGAGGCCTCGGGTAAGACCCAGGACTAGGTGGAGGGATTATATCTCCAACCTGGCCTGGGAATGCCTCAGGATCCCCCGGTTGGAGCTGTTTAATGTGGCTTTGGAAAGGGAAGTTTGGGGTCCATAAGCGGATGAAGATGGATGGATGGATGAATCTGTACCTCCAATTCCTACAATTTTTATTAGTCCACGTGAAAGTTGTGTCCACAAGTGAGGCTTTAGTTCTGGCCAAAGATCAGTTAGTGTGTTTTTTTTGTAAGCTCTATTGCTGTATAAGTCTTGCCTTTGCACACACACACACACACACACACACACACACACAGTGCATCTACAGTTAAATCAAAAACATCTCCAAAATCAAATAACCTTACACACTACAGAAACGGTTCACAGGCTGAAAAAACATAGATTTCTATGTGTTACCCCTCGACTTTAAGCCCGTCTCATATCTAAAGACAGATGTGAAGCAGAACATCACGTCTGCAGCTTCTGCTCCATTATTCAGACTGAATGAACACACACCAGCCCTGGTGTTACAGTGATGATGTGTAAGAACCATTGTTATCTGACAATAACAATACTGATAATATTGTTCATGTGAAGCAGCTGCTGTTCTACTCTGAGCTGTACTGGCAGCAGTCCTCCACTTCTGAACTCATGCCCAACATGAGTTTCATTTTATAAATATAGAATAATAATATTATTTTACCTTACCTGCAGTTTGTTTCTGAGTTCAGCTGTCAAACGACTGTACCGGGCAGAACAGCACGCCACACTGAATCAGTGATGAAACGAGACTTTTCTTTTTAAGAAAGTTAAACAACACACAAACACACACATACACACACACTAACACACCCACACACACACACACACATACACACACACTAACACACCCACACACAGACACACACACACACACACACACACACTAACACATACACAGACACACACACACACACACACTAACACACACATGTCTACACACTAACACACACACACACACACTAACACACACACACACACACACACACTAACACACACATGTGTACACACTAACACACACACACACTAACACACACACACACACACACACACACACTAACACACACATGTGTACACACTAACACACACACACACACACACTAACACACACACACACACACACACACACACACTAACACACACATGTGTACACACTAACACACACACACACACACTAACACACACACACACACACACTAACACACACATGTGTACACACTAACACACACACACACACACACACACTAACACACACATGTGTACACACTAACACACACAGACACACACTAACACACATTAGATAGATAACGGTAATAACGGTGTTGCAGCACACACACACACAAACTAACACACACAGACACACACTAACACACATTAGATAGATAACGGTAATAACGGTGTTGCAGCACACACACACACAAACTAACACACACACACACACACACACACACTAACACACACATATACACACAGAGAGACACACACACACACACACACACACACACACACACACACACTAACACACACACACACACAGAGACACAAACACACACACATTTTCATTTTGATGTCATATCCAGGCACTTTTTTGGAAACACTTGTGCAAGACAGATCATATCAATTCAATTCAATTCAATTTTATTTATAGTATCAAATCATAACAAGAGTTATCTCGAGACACTTTACAGATAGAGTAGGTCTAGACCAAACTCTGTACTTTACGAAGCCCCAACTATTACAGTGGTTGCCTCAAGAGCAAGCATTAGCAGTAGCTATTGCGACAGTGGCAAGGAAAAACTCCCTTTTTTTTGTTAGGAAGAAACCTCGGACAGACCCAGACTCTTGGTAGGCGGTGTCTGACGGCACCAGTTGGGGGAGTGGTGAATGGTGGCAATAATAGTCATAATAAAGATAGTGAAGCAGTGATCACAATGGTATATCAGGGTTGAACCAAAACATAACGACAGTCTGAGAACAGGTTCCCCTTCTCGGTACTTCCTCATTCACCTGTCATCTAGTCTTGGCATTTTTACATTACACTTTCACCCTTTTCATCATCACTGTCTCAGCAGAGCAGAAGACACCTCTTGCAAATGTGTTAACCCTTTCTCATTGGATGGACACATTCCCCCCCCCCCCCACACCCTTTAGCAGAACAGTTAACACAGATGTCATTCAAGCAGTCCAAACTCCATTGTTCTAGCTATGGTAACCAAACAGAAACCATCTGTTCCTAACTATTAGAAACTACCTCCATCAGTGTGAAATCATTAGGCTCGTTCGAGATGAGCCAGGTCTGCGCAGAATCGGTCACCGGCGATCGCCGCCCAATGCATGCCGGTTAGATTTGTGTCCGACTTGATCCCGACTTGCTCTGACGTCATGCACACGTGGGCAACGATAACCTCATGAGATCAAGGCGGCTGCAGTTTTTAGAGCCAGGCGCCGCAGTTGCTCTCCACCGACTGCAAGACTCAGACGGACCCAGGGCATGCTGGGAAACGCCGGCCTCTCAGCTGATCTAACAGCTGATTGGTTCAGAATCGACTCAACATGATGACGTTTTATATCAACTTTTTATTGATTTTGATTTGGAGGGATTTTAACTGCTATTTGTCTGATTTAAAGGCTTATTCTGTACAAAACACATGTTGTGTGCAGGCTGATAGCGACGTTTAGAAGTCAGAGAGACGAAATCTGTTCAGATTACAGATCATCTACAGTCTGTTGTTGATTAAAATCAGCAACAGATCGCATGTAGAGCATTTTAACAGCTACTCTGTCATAATTAAAACAACTGGAGACTGTGTAGGAGCTGATATATGGGTCTGAGAACATTTTATTAAATCGGAATCGGACCACAGTGTTTGTGTCACTTCCTGTTCAGCCTGAAGGCTGCTGGAATCGGCTGGAAACTGTCCGACTTGACAGCGGGTTTTTGTCACCGCCCCCCCACTGCTGCCGCCTGCTCTCGTCTACTTTACAGGCGAGGAGCAGTTCATCTCGAACGAGCCTACTGAAGCACTAGTTTGACACTCCTTCACACAAATCTTCAACTACCAGTCAGTCTACAGACCTTAAAGGTGCAGCATCTGTGTAGTTCTTTAGCAGTCAGTCTACAGACCTTAAAGGTGCAGCATCTGTGTAGTTCTTTAGCAGTCAGTCTGCAGACCTTAAAGGTGCAGCGTCTGTGT
>NC_050182.1:2119456-2121956 GCF_008315115.2 Sander lucioperca | reverse complement strand
TCTGTAAATTTGCAGTTGGTTCCTAAATTTGATGAACGGGATCCGGACATTTTCTTTGTGTTGTTTGAATGTTTAGGAGGCATTCTCAGCCATGAGTGTTGCTGACAGTGTTAGTTACCAATTGGTTAAAGCTGCGGTACTTAGGGCCTATGAATTGGTGCCGGAAGCATATCGTCAGCGGTTTAGGTCAGAGAAGAAAGAGAAGCGGTCTCACACTGAATTTGTTCGTGATTTGGCCACTCATTTTAATCGATGGTGTGCTGCGTCTCAGGTAAAAACCTTTGAGGATTTGCAGGAACTAATTTTGCTGGAACAGTTTAAAAATACTCTGCCTGGTCGTGTTGTAACTTATATAAATGAACAGAAAGTAAGCAAGGTTACAGATGCTGCTAAATTGGCAGATGAGTTTGTCTTGAGAAGAGAACCGTGGTCGTGGAGATGCTGCCCACTCACACTTGTCAGAAGGGACAGAAAGGTTTTCATTTGACGCAGACAGGGATTTCCA
Organism: Sander lucioperca; assembly: GCF_008315115.2. NCBI lineage: Eukaryota > Metazoa > Chordata > Actinopteri > Perciformes > Percidae > Sander > Sander lucioperca. Next base: position 2,121,451 of record NC_050182.1, on the reverse strand, counting down.
GGGAAAGCTGGATCCAAATCGTGTCTGTAATTACTGTTTGGGTGAGGGTCACTGGAGAAATGAGTGCCCGGTGTTGAAGAAGAAGTTGAAGACTGGGTATTCGCCAGCAAAATCGTCTGCTGCTGCTGCGTCTTTGCGTGCAGAGCGAAGTCGTGTCATTGCTGCTGTGTGGGATCACACAAAACCTTCATCAGAGTCGGGGACTAGGGTTCCTGTGATGGAGCAACAGCAGATTGTTTCCTCAGCTAATGAGGAGATTGAAGCCGGTTATGCTGCGTTTGTAGCTGATGGTTATGTTTCACTGGTTGGGAGTGGCAGGAAAGTTCCTGTAAAAATATTAAGAGATTCAGGGGCGCTTGACTCATTTATTGTGGACTCTGTGCTATCTTTCTCCTCTGAGACAGACACCGGTTCCAGTGCTGATGTCCGGGGGATGGGTTTGACTGTTTTTTCTGCTCCACAGCATAAATTGACACTTTTCTCAGATCTGGTGCAAGGTGATGTGATCATGGGGGTGTGCCCTTCCTTGCCTATGGGGGGAGTACACGTCATTCTTGGAAATGACCTGGCAGGAAATCGTATGTGGCTTGGTTCATCTGTTCTGGTGGACACTCCAACTCACCAGGTAGAAGGTTCTGAGTCGCTCAAAAACATTTCTGTGGTGCTTTCAGATTGTGCAGCGACACGAGCTATGAGCCGTGCCAGTGATGGTTCCTGTCTGGATAGTCCAGTTAAGAAAAGAGAGTCTGTATTTCCTGTGCCTGCTTTTCCCTTGCCTATGTCTTGCAGTGATCTGGTAAAAGAGCAAAGCGATGACCCAACCCTTCAGGCTCTGTACAGCCAGGTTCTTTCGGAGGATGAGGTGGAGAGTGTAGCTTGTGGTTATTTTCTCCAAGGCGGCCTGTTGGTGAGGAAGTGGGTTCCCCAGGGGGACTGTTTTGTGGGGGATGAAATTGTGCAAATTGTTCTGCCGTCTACATTGAGACTTACTGTACTTCAGATAGCTCATGATGGTATGGCAGGTCATTTAGGGGTAAGGAAAACCTATGATCGAATTTTGCGCCATTTTTACTGGCCTCTTTTAAAGAGAGACATTTCTGCTTTTATTAAAACTTGCCATACATGTCAGTTAACTGGTAAACCAAATCAGGTAATTAAACCTGCCCATCTGTATCCTATTCCAGTTGCTGAACATCCGTTTGAGAATTTGATCATTGATTGTGTTGGTCCTTTGCCACGCTCAAAAGCTGGAAATACCTTTTTGCTTACAGTAATGTGTCAGGCTACACGTTATCCTGCTGCTTATCCCCTCAGAAACATCACCACTAAGTCAGTTGTGAAAGCTCTTACACAGTTCCTGTCTATTTTTGGTATTCCAAAGGTTATTCAGTCTGATCAGGGTTCTAACTTCTTTTCAAAGTTGTTTGCAGAGGTGTTAAAGCAGTTAAATGTCAAACATTCTCAGTCCAGCGCTTACCATGCTCAGAGCCAAGGAGCTCTAGAAAGGTTTCATCAAACCCTGAAGTCTCTTCTCCGTGCTTACTGCACTGAGTTGGACCGTGACTGGGAGGAAGGGTTACCGTGGTTAATGTTAGCTGCCAGAGAGGTGTCCCAAGAGAGATTGGGCTTTAGTCCTAATGACCTGGTCTTTGGTCACAAAGTAAGAGGCCCTTTAGCCTCACTACATGGTGACTGGAAAGCTGAGGAGGCTCCAACCAATTTGATAGATTATGTAAATGGTTTCAGACAGCGGTTGTACCATGCAAATAAGTTGGCAAGAGATAACCTTCAGGGAGCTCAGAATAAAATGAAAACGCTGTATGATCAGCGGGGAGAACGCCGTGAATTTAGTCCAGGTGATCAGGTTTTGGCACTTCTGCCGTTGGTTGGCTCTCCTTTTCAGGCAAAGTTCTGTGGCCCCTATACAGTGGCCCGAAAAGTGTCAGACCTGAACTATTTTGTCTCAACTCCAAATCGAAGGAAGTCTGTACAGTT
>NC_050182.1:2064456-2109456 GCF_008315115.2 Sander lucioperca | reverse complement strand
TCTGTCTGTCTGTCTGTCTGTCTGTCTCTCTAACCTGTCTGTCTCTCTCTCTCTCTCTGAGTGTTTTTCTGTCTGTCTGTCTGTCTGTCTCTCTAACCTGTCTGTCTGTCTGTCTGTCTGTCTGTCTGTCTCTCTAACCTGTCTGTCTCTCTCTCTCTGAGTGTTTTTCTGTCTGTCTGTCTGTCTGTCTGTCTCTCTAACCTGTCTGTCTATCTGTCTGTCTCTCTAACCTGTCTGTCTGTCTCTCTGACCTGTCTGTCTGTGTGTCAGGTGTGGAGTGGGAGCGGAGAGTGAAGGAGTTTGATGATGAAGAGGAGGATGATGAAGAGCCCGGTGTGTGGACGAGGCTCCGCAGCCTCCTGCTGAGTCTCAGCCTGCAGCTGTATGACCGCCTGCTGGCACTACACAACGCTGCACACCAGGTCACACACTCACTACACAACGCTGCACACCAGGTCACACACTCACTACACAACGCTGCACACCAGGTCACACACTCACTACACAACGCTGCACACCAGGTCACACACTCACTACACAACGCTGCACACCAGGTCACACACTCACTACACAACGCTGCACACCAGGTCACACACTCACTACACAACGCTGCACACCAGGTCACACACTCACTACACAACGCTGCACACCAGGTCACACACTCACTACACAACGCCGCACACTCACTACACAACGCCGCACACTCACTACACAACGCCGCACACCAGGTCACACACTCACTACACAACGCCGCACACTCACTACACAACGCTGCACACCAGGTCACACACTCACTACACAACGCTGCACACCAGGTCACACACTCACTACACAACGCTGCACACCAGGTCACACACTCACTACACACACACACACACACAGACACACACACACACACACAGATAGACACACACACACACACACACACAGACACACACACACACGCACACACAGATAGACACACACACACACACGCACACACACACACACACACACAGATAGACACACACACACACGCACACACACACACAGACACACACACACACGCACACACGCACACACACACACACACAAACACACACACACACACACAGATAGACACACACACACACGCACACAGACACAGACACACACACACAAAGTGATAATATTGGTACATATTGTCTGTAAGATTGCTACTTTACATTCATGCTTTATTTGAGTTCAGTTACTATTAAAGCTATTTCTTTCAATATAAAATAAATACATATTGTCTCTCTCTCTCTGTCTGTCTTTCTAACCTGTCTGTCTGTCTGTCTCTCTCTGTCTATCTAACCTGTCTCTCTCTCTCTCTCTAACCTCTCTGTCTGTCTGTCTCTCTATCTATCTGTCTGTCTGTGTCTGTCTGTCTGTCAATCTAACCTGTCTATCTATTTAACCTGTCTCTCTCTCTAACCTGTCTGTCTCTAATATCGTATATCGTGGTATAAAACGTGTGAATTACACCCTATCAGCAGGCTCTATTCCTCCCGTGTTCCCTGCAGGTGGGTCTTGGTTGGGTCCTCCAGACGGTCTGGGAGTTGCTTCAGAACCTGCAGAGACTCCTGGCGGCGCTGGCCTACCGGGCTGAGCGACTCCGAGAGCTGACCATGCGCGAGCTCAGAGGCTGGGCCGCCATGTTGGCTGAGCTGCGTCCCGTACGTCAGATCAGAGAGCTGCCGCTACAGATCCAGCAGCCTCTTGCAGACGTGATGGAACTTTCCCAGATGCTCCTACAGCTGGTGATTAACGGCACGCCGCTTTACGACATGGTGAGACACGCTGACAGACTCAGATTATTATTCTAAGTGTCTGACAACATTATGGAAAGGATCCCTACAGAGATAGACCTTTTAGTTAAAGAGTAAGATCCTTTTAGTTTAACATGAAACAGCCCCATAATCACCATCACCAAACTCCACCAGACTCCATGTAAATAATCACTACTTTTAGCGTGTATAGAGCCAGCATATTTCCACCAGACTCCATGTAAATAATCAGGACTTTTAGCGTGTATGGAGCCAGCATATTTCCACCAGACTCCATGTAAATAATCAGGACTTTTAGCGTGTATAGAGCCAGCATATTTCCACCAGACTCCATGTAAATAATCAGTACTTTTAGCGTGTATGGAGCCAGCATATTTCCACCAGACTCCATGTAAATAATCAGGACTTTTAGCGTGTATGGAGCCAGCATATTTCCACCAGACTCCATGTAAATAATCAGGACTTTTAGCATGTATAGAGCCAGCATATTTCCACCAGACTCCATTTAAAAAATCACTACTTTTAGCGTGTATAGAGCCAGCATATTTCCACCAGACTCCATGTAAAAAATCAGGACTTTTAGAGTGTATAGAGCCAGCATATTTCCACATGTAAATGGGTGAATTAAGGGTTTATTTCAACCAAACCAGAGTGGTGATTGTTGGAACAGTGGAAAGATGAACCAAGACGGACTTTGGTAGTTTTATTTAGTTTCTGTCCACTTTTAATGAAGTGTGTTTTACGATGATAAAAGTACTAATTATTTTACATGGAGTCTGGTGGGTTTGGTGATGGTTGGAAAAAAAAACTGAGTTTCCCTTTTTAAGTATTTAAAATAAATCCCAGCTTCTATCCGATTATCATCAATTGATAAATCATTTATTATTGATGTGTATTTTTCTTTTGGTGGAGCTAGACTAACAGTTTCCCCTGCTTCCAGTCTTTGTGCTAACTAAGCTAGCCTAAACATCATCCTGAAGATATCACAGATTATAGAAAAATAAATCATCTGAGTATGATTGTTTGTTTTTCAGCTCCAGCAGCCGTCTGCTCAGGAGGTGGAGGACTTCCTGAACCAGGACTTTACGGCCCATGGTTCGTCTCATCGCAGATCCGCTAACAGTCTCTTCCTGAAGGCGATGGATGGACGTCCTCGCCGCCCTCGGAGTCGCGCTGCCCAAGGCTCCATGGACTCCCAGACCCCCGACCCCCTCAACGGCTGCCAGCGCTCCAGCCTGAAGGAGCTAATGGCCCTGAAGGTGGAGGAACAGCCGCCCGCCCAAATTGCAGAATCCGAGAACGCTGAAAAAGCTGAAATTGCAGAATCCGAAAACGCCAAAATTGCAGAATCCGAAAAAGCCGAAACGGCAGAATCTGAAAACGCCAAAAACGCCGGAATTGCAGAATACGAAAACACTGAAAAAGCCGAAATTGCAGAATCTGAAAAGGCCGAAAACGGCGGAATTGCAGAATCCAAAAACGCTGAAAACGCCGAAATGTCAGAATCCAAAAACGCCGGAATTGCAGAATCCAAAAACGCTGAAAAAGCAGAAATTGCAGAATCCGGAAAAGCCGAAATGGCAGAATCTGAAAAGGCCGAAAACGCAGAAATTGCAGAATCCGAAAAAGCCAAAATGGCAGAATCCAAAAATGCAGAAAACGCAGAAATTGCAGAATCCGAAAACACTGAAAAAGCCGAAATTGCAGAATCTGAAAAGGCCGAAAACGCCAAAATTGCAGAATCCGAAAAAGCCGAAATGGCAGAATACGAAAACACTGAAAAAGCCGAAATTGCAGAATCCAAAAATGCCGAAAACGCCAAAATTGCAGAATCCGAAAAAGCTGAAATGGCAGAATCCGAAAACACTGAAAAAGCCGAAATTGCAGAATCTGAAAAGGCCGAAAACGGCGGAATTGCAGAATCCAAAAACGCTGAAAACGCCAAAATGGCAGAATCTGAAAAAGCCGAAATGGCAGAATCCGAAAACGCTGAAAAAGCCGAAATTGCAGAATCTGAAAACGCCGAAATGGCAGAATCCAAAAACGCCAGAATTGCAGAATCCGAAAACACTGAAAAAGCCGAAATTGCAAAATCCGAAAACGCCAAAATTGCAGAATCCGAAAAAGCCGAAATGGCAGAATCTGAAAACGCCGAAAACGCCAGAATTGCAGAATCCAAAAATGCCGAAAAAGCCGAAATTGCAGAATACGAAAACACTGAAAAAGCCGAAATTGCAGAATCTGAAAAGGCCGAAAACGCCGAAATTGCAGAATCCAAAAACGCCGAAATTGCAGAATCCAAAAACGCCAGAATTGCAGAATCCGAAAACGCTGAAAACGCCGAAATTGCAGAAACCGGCTACGAAAAAAAAGATGAAAATGCAGACATGGGCAACGACGAAAAAGCCGACGACGCCGAACTGCTTCTGACGCCGCAGTTAGTCTTTCAGAGCCAGAAGGCCTTCGAGGACCCGACGCCCGACTCCCCCGACAACGCAGAGAATGACGACAACGCTGAAGCCGGTCTCTCCTCCCGCGCTGCCCGAGGCTCTGCGGACTGCGGTCTGAAGGTGGAGGAACCGTCCAGCGCCATCGCCCACCGCCGGCCATCGGCCGCCGAGCTGCTCCTCGCGCCGCTCAAACAGTTCGTCTCTCAGAGCCAGAAGGTCTTCGAGTTACTGAGCCCCGACAACGCCGAAAACGCAGAGAGCGCCGAAACTGACGAAGACGTCGAGCGTCTCCTCGAGCCGCTCAAACAGTTCGTCTCACAAAGCCAAAAGACCTTTGAGTTACTGAGCCCCGACAATGCAGACAATGCCGAAAACGCCGAAATTGCAGAATCCAAAAACACTGATGACACCGACAGCGGCAGAGCATCGGCCGACTGTTAAACGCCACGGCGTCCGATTGTTCGTACACGTTCACCAACAGAGCGATCGGAAAATTAGTTTAAATCTCTGAGAAAGGAGTCCATCCTTAAATCGGTAGGTTTTATTTTACTATAACAAAACAAACAGGAAAATAAAATATATTTATGAAATGTTTTTCCAGAGCTTTCGGCCTTCTTATCTCCACAGCGCTGTGGAGTCGGTGAGGATTAACCTCTGGGTAGTTTGTATTTCTTTAAAGGTCCCATGACATGGTGCTCTTTGGATGCTTTTATATAGACCTTAGTGGTCCCCTAATACTGTTTCTGAAGTCTCTTTATATAGACCTTAGTGGTCCCCTAATACTGTATCTGAAGTCTCTTTATATAGACCTTAGTGGTCCCCTAATACTGTATCTGAAGTATCTTTCTGAAGTCTCTTTCCCGAAATTCCTTGGTGCAGAATTAAAGCCACTAGAGCCAGTCCCACAAAGGCAGAGCAGGATACCCAGGGCTCGGTTTACACCTATCACCATTTCTAGCCACTGGGGGACCATAGGCAGGTTGGGGGAACTCATATTAATGTTAAAAAACATCATAAAGTGACATTTTCATGCCATGGGACCTTTAAATTGCCAATATGTCTCGTTTCTTCAAACTTCAATCATCCACCAAACACCAGACGAGTCACTGGCAGAATAACCTGTTTGGCATCGGCAGAGAAATTTGCTAAATTTTTCATGGGCGCAACCCACATACTCTGCCCTGCTGCTCATCCTACAAATGCATATTCCTTACAAATTCCTTACTTTTTGTGCTAAGTTTATGATAACATTATCAGTTTCTCAGCCTTTAAACTGTCTGTATTAACTCTGACGTGTTTAAAATAAAGATTTTGGATCACATTTAAAAACTTGACTCAGATTTATCTGTTCATTTTGCTTTTAATGTGAAAAAGAAACAAGTTTATAAACATAAAGACAACTTTACATTTGACAAAATGTAATGAAATACTTTTAATGCCTCAATCTTAAAATTATAAATATAAGACTTTACATTCATTCAGAGACAGACAGACACGGAGAGAGACAGAGAGAGAGAGATAGATGGAGAGAGACAGACAGAGAGAGAGATGGAGAGACAGAGAGAGACAGAGACAGACGGAGAGACAGACAGCGAGAGAGAGAGGCAGAGAGAGAGACAGACAGACGGAGAGACAGACAGATGGAGAGAGAGAGAGAGAGAGATGGAGAGACAGACAGACCGACAGACAGCGAGAAAGAGAGAGAGAGAGACGGAGAGAGAGAAAGAGAGAGTCCGTCTGTAACATGGAGAGAGAGACAGAGCGAGAGAGAGAGACAGAGCGAGAGAGAGACAGAGATGGAGAGAGAGAGAGTCCGTCTGTAACAAAAAAAGGCCTCTGTGGTCCTCACTGGTTAAAGTGTATTTGATAATAACGTGAAATTAAAGAACCATAACTCTGTCACACAGAGGAGGGTTAAGGCACTGACTAACGAGGGCTGCGGTGGTCTCGGGTCGGTCTAAAGCTGAACATCGATTTCTGTAAACTGCCGACTCGTTGAGCAGCAACATGACTCAGCATTTGATTGATGAACTGACTGATTTGGACCCTTCAGTCGGTCCACAAACTGCTGCTTTCTGTCTGCAACACACACACACACACACACACACACACACACACTATAATGTACAGTACAAAGACAGACAGACAGGCAGACAGACAGACAGGCAGACAGCTGCTTTCTGTCTGCAGCTCACCTGAAACACACACAAAACTCTAATGTGCAGTTTAAAAAGTGGAAGATCGATACTTGGCGTCGATAAAGTATTAGCACGGGGAAATACTCATTTAACTCTACTCCCCCCCCCCCCCCCCAGAGTCTGAAGAACTGAACGTACAAATAAAACTTTGCAAAAGTAGAAACATAAAACATTCACACTAAAAAATATAGATATATATAAAAAAACAAAGTATAAAAAATAGTTTGAGAACACAGAATAAAAATAAAGTCAGTTTCAACCTTTGCAGCATCATGTGACATCGTCGTGTGACATCATCCTGTGACAGCGTGTGTGACATCGTCGTGTGACAACGTCATGTGACATTGTCCTGTGACATCCTGTGACAGCGTCGTGTGACATCGTCGTGTGACATCGTCGTGTGACATCGTCATGTGACATCCTGTGACATCGTCGTGTGACAACGTCATGTGACATTGTCCTGTGACATCCTGTGACCGTCGTGTGACAGCGTGTGTGACATCGTCGTGTGACATCGTCGTGTGACATTGTCCTGTGACATCCTGTGACAGCGTCGTGTGACAGCGTCGTGTGACATCGTCATGTGACATCGTCGTGTGACATCATCATGTGACATCATGTGACATCGTCCTGTGACATCCTGTGACAGCGTCGTGTGACATCGTCGTGTGACATCATCATGTGACATCATGTGACATCGTCCTGTGACATCCTGTGACAGCGTCGTGTGACATCGTCATGTGACATCATGTGACAGTGTCGTGTGACGGCGTCGTGTGACGGCGTCATGTGACTGTCCTGTGACATCATGTGACATCGTCATGTGACATCATGTGACAGCGTCGTGACATCGTCGTGTGACATCGTCGTGTGACATTGTCCTGTGACATCATGTGACATCGTCCTGTGACATCATCCTGTGACAGCGTCGTGTGACATCGTCATGTGACATCATGTGACAGCGTCGTGTGACATCGTCGTGTGACATCGTCATGTGACATCATGTGACAGCGTCGTGTGACATCGTCATGTGACAGCGTCGTGTGACATTGTCATGTGACATCGTCGTGTGACATCGTCATGTGACATCATGTGACAGAGTCATGTGACATCATGTGACAGCGTCGTGTGACATCGTCATGTGACAGCGTCGTGTGACATCGTCATGTGACAGCGTCGTGTGACATTGTCATGTGACATCGTCGTGTGACATCGTCCTGTGACATCGTCCTGTGACATTGCCGTGTGACATCGTCATGTGACATCATGTGACAGAGTCATGTGACATCATGTGACATCGTCATGTGACATCGTCCTGTGACATCATGTGACATCTTCGTGTGACATCGCCGTGTGACGTCATGTGACAGCGTCGTGTGACATCGTCATGTGACATGTGACATGTGACAGCGTCATGTGACATCGTCCTGTGACATTGTCGTGTGACATCGTCCTGTGACATCATGTGACAGCGTCATGTGACAGGAAGAGGAAACAGATCCAACAGGTTTGAGGCTTCAGCTCAAAGTTACACTAAATCTCGGCTAATATAATATTATATTTTATATACTTTCTCCCGAGAAATGCGTGCTCGTTCCTCGGGACTGTTTTAATCCAAACCGCCATCTTTTACCTAAACTTAACGAGTCATTTTGGTGCCTAAACTAAACTGTCGTCACGGTAACGGTGTCCCCATCTAGCCTCAACCCTGTTATCCCTCCTGTTGTCCTCGGGTGAAATTTGACCCATATTCAAAAAGTTTCTATATCAGAAATTTGGGTTTCTTTCAACCAAATTGTCAAAAAAATGATGTGCATGGTTCCCTACAACGCTCTTCACCAGTAAAATAAAAGATCAGCTCTCTACTTTCATTGAATTTATTCAATTTTACAGCATTTGGAGAAAATAAATGATAAAAGAACATTGAAAAAAAGAGACAAAAATGTCAGAAATAGCTTCAAAAACGTGGGGAAAAAAACAACGAAAAAACGTAAAAAGGGACAAAAACATTGTTAAGAAGTGACAAAAAAAAATAATTAAAAACTTTGGGGGAAAGGGACAGAAGTGTCGAAAAAGACGAGCACAATTTTGGAAAAATAAAGTAAATTTTGACCCAGAAAAATTTAAAGTTGCACGGTGGACGGGACGACAACATGAGGGCTGAAATGTCAGACAGTTGAGTTTAGACACCGAAACGAATAGTCCCGTTTAGGAAAAAGATGGTCTGGGTTAAAGAACGTCCTGAAGAACAAGCAGCCAGCGTCTCCTGGGTCAAAGGGTTAAAATGATATTATATTACATACAATGTAACGTAATATATATTATATTAGCCCAGATTTAACCTAACGTCTAGCCGTAGCCCTTCCAGACACTGAAGTCACACACAGTTCAACGTTGAGGATTTTTCCCACTGTGTGTGTGTGTGTGTGTGTGTGTGTACACACGTGTGTGTGTGTATGTACACGCGTGTCGGTGTGCGTGTCGGTGTGTGTGTACGCGCGTGTGTGTGTACACGTGTGTGTGTGTGTGTGTGTGTGTGTGTACACACGTGTGTGTGTGTGTACATACATGCGTGTCTGTGTGTGTGTGTACATGCGTGTGTGTGTCTGTGTGTGTGTGTGTATGTACACGTACGTGTGTGTGTGTGTATGTGTGTGTGTGTGTCTGTCTGTGTGTGTGTGTGTGTGTGTGTCTGTCTGTGTGTATGTACGTGTGTGTGTGTGTGTGTGTGTGTGTGTGTGTGTGTGTGTGTGTGTATGTACGTGTGTGTGTGTGTGTGTGTGTGTGTGTGTGTGTGTCTGTGTGTATGTACGTGTGTGTGTGTGTGTGTGTGTGTGTGCGCGTGTGTGCGTGTGTGCGTGTGTCTGTGTGTGTGTGTGTCTGTCTGTGTGTATGTACGTGTGTGTGTGTGTGTGTGTGTGTGTGTGTGTGTGCGTATGTACGTGTGTGTGTGTGTGTGTGTATGTACGTGTGTGTGTGTGTGTGTGTGTGTGTGTGTGTGCGTCTGTGTCTGTGTCTGTGTCTGTGTGTGTGTGTGTGTGTGTGTGTGTGTGTGTGTGTGTGTGTGTGTGTGTGTATGCACCCAAAGTCAAGTTTTACTGGCCCCTTAAGAAAAAATACATTATAAGAAAATGTTGAAAGCGTCAAGAAACGTCAAAAAAAATATCTCAAAACCAAAAAAAAAAAACTGTAAAGTGTCGAAAAACGCTGAAAAGAGTTGATGTTTCTGCCATCGTGCAACCCTTACTGTTGAATGACATTATGTTAGCTTAGATTTTGGGAGATTTAGTGTAACTTTGGACTGTAGCTGTATCCCTTCACACACAACAGCCCTCCAGACAGTTTGAACTTCACTTCCCAGAATCCTCAGGGAAAAAAGTTCCGTCTTCCTCCTCTTGGAGTGCCTCCAACCCGCCGACAGTTTGATCTTCACTTCCCAGAATCCTCAGGAAAAGGTTCCGTCTTCCTCCTCTTGGAGGGCGACGTGTCCATCAGAGCCTCTCGCAGCCTCTTCCTCGTCTCCTTCAGTCTGGCCTCGTATGACATCACTTCCTGTTCTTCCCGCGCCGTGACCTTTGACCCGCTCGGCGCGTCAGCAGCCACGTCGGAGCCGAGCAACCGGCCGGCAGTAGAGTTCTCTTCGGCCATAAACGCCGCACTCAAACGCCTCATTCTCTTCTGCAGTTTGTTCAGAAAGAAGTCGTCCTGCAACAGATTACAAGTACTCACATTTTTTGGTGTACTTTTACTTTCTAAAGTTGTTCTTAAAATCTGTACTTTTACATTTTTACTTCTGTAAAATGTTTTGTTTGAAGTATTTTGCTACATTTTGAATCCGTTACTATGTCAAATGTCTCCAAATAACTCCACCAGACTCCATGTTAATAATCAGGACTTTTATCAGGGTAAAACACACTTCATTCAAAGTGGACAGAAACTAAATAAAACTATCAAAGTCCATCTTGGTTCATCTTTCCACTGTTCCAACAATCACCACTCTGGTTTGGTTGAAATTAACCCTTAATTCACTCATCTACATGTGGAAATATGCTGGCTCTATACACGCTAAAGTACTGATTATTTACATGGAGTCTGGTGGAAATATGCTGGCTCTATACACGCTAAAAGTACTGATTATTTACATGAAGTCTGGTGGAAATATGCTGGCTCTATACACGCTAAAAGTCCTGATTATTTACATGGAGTCTGGTGGGTTTGGTGATGGTGATTTCGGGGCTGTTTCATGTTAAACTAAAAGGATCTTACTCTTTAACTAAAAAGGTCTATCTCTGTAGGGATCCTTTCATAATGTTGTCTGTGTGTGCGTGTGTGTGCGTGTGTGTGTGTGTGTATATACACGCATCTGTCTGTGTGTGTGTGTGTGTGTGTGTGTGTGTGTGTGGCCAAAGTCAAGTTTTACTGGCCCCTTAAGAAAAAATACATTAAAAGAAAACGTTGAAAGCGTCAAGAAACGTCAAAAAAAATGTGGAAATATGCTGGCTCTATACACGCTAAAAGTCCTGATTATTTACATGGAGTCTGGTGGAGATATGCTGGCTCTATACACGCTAAAAGTCCTGATTATTTACATGGAGTCTGGTGTAGTTTGGTGATGGTGATTTCGGGGCCGTTTCATGTTAAACTAAAAGGATCTTACTCTTTAACTAAAAGGTCTATCTCTGTAGGGATCCATCCCATAATGTTGTCACACACTTAGAATAATAATCTGAGTCTGTCAGCGGCAACAACAGAACTTTTAGTGGACGCTGACTGATGCTGAACATTTGTCCGTTAGGGCTACATTACTGGGATGTTTTCTAGACATTAACATGTGCGAGATGAAGTTGGTTTACCGGTGAAGCGTCTTTGAAGAGCCTCCGGACGTCAGACAGGAAGTCTGCAGCGGTCTGATACGCAGGAGAGCCGCGAGTCAGGCGTTCCTTCATCCAGTCCAGGTGAGTCTGGAAACAACCAAACACCAATCAGCGTTAGTGTGGCGGCTGTATGTGTGTGTCTGTGTGTGTGTGTTTATCTGTGTGTGTGTGTCTTGCTGTGTATCTCTGTGTCTGTGTGTATGTGTGTGTGTGTATGTGTATGTGTGTGTGTGTGTGTGTGTGTGTGTGTGTGTGTCTGTCTGTGTCTCGCTGTGTGTGTGTTTATCTGTGTGTGTCTTGCTGTGTATCTCTCTGTGTCTGTGTGTGTGTGTGCCTGTGTGTGTCTCTCTCTGTGTCTCTGCGTGTGTGTAAGTTAAGTTTGTAAGTTCATTTGATTAGGACAATGCACATTTATCAACATTTCTGTAAATGTGCCAGTGTTAGGAAACCCACGCAAACACGGGGAGAACATGCAAACTCCACACAGAAAGGCCCGGAACGACCTGGATTCAAACTCAGAACCTTCTTGCTGTGAGGCAGAAGTGCTAACCACTGAGCCACGGAGTGTGTCTCTGTGTGTGTGTGTGTGTGTGTGTGTGTGTGTGTGTGTGTGTGTGTGTGTGTGTGTGTGTGTGTGTGTGTGTGTGTGTGTGTGTGTGTCTCTCTCTCTCTGTGTATGTGTGTGTGTATGTGTGCCAGTCATAGGTGCGATTGGCAAAGGACCAAAAAGCAGGAAAATATACGGCGCACCTACCATGATGCGGCGACAGCAACCCCCCTAAACACACACACGGTGACATCATTTATATACATTTAATCAAATACAGTACACAGTGCAAAACAGTGCACATTGAAAACCTACCTATACTTTTAGGAAGGCTATATATACACACACACCGTTTGTTTTTCTTTGAGATGATTTCGTCTAACTTGGTGGTCATTTAGAAGGCTTAGAGTTACTGAATGCATCTGCCAGACTGTTAACCTGCACACTCAGCACGCGTCCTTTATGAGATGTGTAATAGTAGCCTACCGTTGATAGGTGATTTAGCAAACACAGGCACTTTAGGTTGTAGGTTTTTAGGAAAAATGAATTCTCTTTAAACTGATTTTGTATCCATCTGAATATTTTCTGAAACTAATAGTGGCTAAGACTGTACTATTTCAGAATACCGTATTTTCTGGACTATAAGTCACACTTTTTGTTCATAGTTTGGCTGGTCCTGCGACTTCTAGTCAGGTGTGACTTATATACCAGTCCCTCCAGAAAAACGTGATCGCATAATTCAATGCATAATCAGCCAAAGTCTGCATATTTATGCGGGGGACGCATTTTTTCAAATACGCCGCACTTTCGCCGCATAAATTGCCGATTTCCGCGCAAAATATGCGGGGCTTGCATGATTTCATAATCCCCACATTTTCGTTGCAAAAAAAGTCACATATATCTTAGCAGAGTGTTGAAAAATGTTTTGTATACTTCACACAAGAGCAGCCATTTTCCCCTGTTGCCATGGGAACGTTATGAAGTGACGTAATTACGCGACGTGAACATCATCGAAAAGCTGCAAACCCCGCGATGAAGCCACGATGAAACCGCAGTTTTTGCAAGTTCCCGCAATTTCATCGCATAAAATTGCATAAATATCCCGCATATTCCATCGCATTTTTTAAGAAAACGTGCCGCATAATCAAGGATTTTTGCCCAAAACAATCACAAAAAAACTTTGCATTTTTCTGGAAGGACTAAAGGACTAAACCATGCTAGCGCTAGCATGTGCGACTGCCAACAAAGATGTTACAGCAGTGAGAGGTCTCACTCTGTAGCTAAAACAGAGACCTGAACACAGGGTGAAAAGAGGAGCTGCAGCAATGTGAAGTACAACTAAAATATGGTGTTTTTTGAAAATTAAACCATGTAAACCTATTCTGGTACAACCTCAAAATACAATTATGAACCTGAAATGAGCATAATATGAGCACTTTAACATGTTTTTAAATGATGACTCATACTGACTGTCATGAACCAAGGAGTAAACATTACCGTCTACAGCCACGAGAGGGCGCTCTAGGCTTCTGACAACTGTACGCTGCTCCTGGCTGGCTTGTCAGGTTACTTTAGCCTATTCAGCCTCCCAGGTATGTTCTTTATTCTATGGTGCAGCTGAATAACTGTTAACGTGTTACGTTAACATACCAAACACCTATTCAGCCTGTTCTGTGTGCTATTGTGTAGTTGAATAACTTGGCTTTCCAGATTTCAGATCTCCAGATTAGATTTTGTGAAATACATTTCTAAATAAATGCAATTTAGAGTCCAGTGCGACTTATTTATGTTTTTTTCCTCTTCGTGACGCATGTTTTGACTGATGTGACTTATACTCCGGAGCGATTTATGGTCTGGAAAGTACGGTGTACAGATTTTTGTTGTCTGCTGCTTTGAACGAAGGTCCATCGTGACAAATGAATGGACTGCTTATGGAGAGACGTAGGACATGAACCAGAGGCACAAAAACACGTTGACAGGGGTGAGCTGTCATTATGTTTACTGAGGTTAGGGTTAGTGTGTGTGCCTGTGTGTGTGTGTGCCTGTGTGTCTGTCTGTCTGTCTGTCTCTCTCTGTGTGTGTGTGTGTGTGTGTGTGTGTGTGTATGTCTCTGTGTGTGTCTCTCTCTCTGTGTGTGTCTGTGTGTGTGTGTATGTCTGTGTGTGTGTGTGTGTGTGTGTGTGTGTGTGTCTCTCTGTGTGTGTGTGTGTGTGTGTGTGTGTGTGTGTGTGTGTGTCTCTCTGTGTGTGTGTGTGTGTGTCTCTCTGTGTGTGTGTGTGTGTGTGTGTGTGTGTGTGTGTGTGTGTGTGTGTGTGTGTGTGTGTGTGTGTGTGTGTGTGTGTGTCAGTGGATGCAGCGCTGCAGAATGTGAATCAAAGTCTTCTCTCCCAGGCTAACCCCCCCCCCCTCTCTGTCAACGCCCAAAAAACACGGTGAGCAGGTGAAGCAAACAAATATGTTATAACTTCTGCTCAAAGCACCATGAACACGCCCACAACCTACAACATAATAATCAATGTAGATAGAAATGAGACCATCAACAACATAGAGTATGTGGCTCCTACAGTCAGCTCCAGTATGAACGCTGTCCTAGCCACCTAGCTCAGGGTTATAACGCTCCCTGTTACACTCTGCACCGCTGTTTTCTCCCTTGATGGCGTAAACCTGCGCTAGCTAACGGTGCACAGAGAGCAATTCACATATCATGTGTAGGCGGCTTTACTTGGCTTGAAAAAAAACTAATTTAGGGCTTAGTTGATGAGATAAATGTCTTAAATTTCATTCATAATGGTCTTAAAAAGGTCTTAAATTTGACTTGGTGAAACCTGCAGAAACCCTGTTTCACATATCTTTTTAAATTCACCTTTTTAGGGTATTTACATATAACTGATCCCCGTGTGTTTCACCTCAAAATGTTCAGAACAAACTCAGCTTTCTGTATATTGAGCCCCAAATCTTTCAGAGAGCAACGTGTGAAGAGATAATTTGGCGCTAAAGCTGAAAACGTTGATGTTGGCGTTTCGAAATTTCTCAAATCTCTCGAGACAACAAACCTACACTGTTGTTTTGGTGTTTGAAATAAGTTCACAAAAGTCTTGGTTTCACAAATAAATGTCTGAAATGAAATTTTGTAATATCGCTTTATGAGTAGGAGTGCTGTCAAACATCGCTTGGACTCGCCGGTGCGTCGAACATCGATTGTTTGGTTTGTAAAAACAATGAGAAATGTCACCGCAACGATGCAGAATCATCTGCGTCTGCATCACGATGCATCAATTCATTTCAACAGCCAACTACTTAAAATACTTTTACCAAATCCTTCCCAGTGGAGCTGTGCACTGGGAAGGACGAGTGTTTGAAAGAATGGACGTATTGCTGGAGAAGAGAGAGAAAAGGAACTGACCTCACAGAGTCGACTGCTGGCTTTCACCTTCAGGAGCAGCAACAGCTTCTCACATCTCTGAAACACAAACGGATGTCAATTCCCACGGCGATAACCCAATTACATAAGATGTGTGGGGGGTATGACTATATACTCAGCATAAAAAGGAAAAGTCCTGTCACTTTCAACTGCTTTTATATTTTAAGCAAACTTAACATATGCAAATATTTGTATGAACATTAAAAGATTTAACAACTAAGGCATAAACTGAAGAATTTTCACAGACATGTGACTAACAGAAATGGAATAATGTGTCCCTGAGCAAATGCGGCGGGCTCAGACGCAACGTGCACGGGCTCGGGTAGAGGTCGGGCTTGATTTTTTTGGGCCCGATCTAAGCTCTAGTAGAAAGGTCTCTTTACTTTCCTAATTCTCTCATAACTGGGACCTTAATTGCCTACCGCCCTTAAGCTGTTACTGTCTTTTCGACCGTTCAGCAGGTGCATGTTCATTAATTGTTTATGGTTCATTGAACAAGTATGGGAAACATTGTTTAGACCCTTTACAGTGAAGATCTCTAAAGTTATTTTGATTCTTACAAAAGTACCTTTAAAATACAGTGTCCTGAAAAGGGGCGTTTCTTTTTTTGCTGAGTTTATATGGGGAGGTGTATGACTGGAGGAGGGATGGGATATATAGATAGATAGATAGATAGATAGATAGATAGATAGATAGATAGATAGATATATATATATATATATGACTGGAGGAGGGATGGGATATATATATATGTATGACGATAGATCGATAGATTGATAGGGGTATGACTGGAGGAGGAATATATGTGAAGTACTGTGCAGTAGTTCCATTTATTTATGACATTAGGCCTGTTAGGGAAGTGCAACATACTCCTTTTAACAGTATTCTATGTATTGATGTGTGTATGTTATGCGTTAGATAAATAGTGCTGGAGATGTCTGGTTTTGTGTTGTGGGCTACGTGTCAACATGCCTGTACTGTGCAACAAATTGCCTCTCGGGGACATTAAAGTTTTCTAAGTCTAAGTCTACACTCCAGACAGGAAACTCTTTCCTAAAAGACATGCGTGTGTGTCCTCTGACCCTCTGGTTGAGCAGACTGAGGCCGAGACTCGCAGGTCTCTGTGGGCGGTGGGACAGGAAGGGGTCCGAGGGGTCCGACAGGTCCTGACACAGCGAGCACGCCCAGTCCGCCCTGCAACACGAACACACCGTTTCAGAGTCAGTCCCTCGCTGAACACTTTTCACACCTTTAAAACTCACTTCAAACAAACAGTGGCTTCTAGAAAACCAGAGATGCACTCACTTTTAACGGTCACACATTTCATCACACACACTTTCACTGTTAAATTAAGTGCAGTATAGAGGTGGATGAATCATCTCTTTGTCATGTTTGTTTTGTCAATGTATACGTCACCATTATGTGTTTTTTAAACATTAATATGAGTTCCCCTAGCCTGCCTATGGGTTAGGGTAAATCCAAAATCTGGAAGCAGCAGCCAGATCCATGTGATGCGTTCGTCCAATCAGCTGCCGGTTTTCATTTTTCAGGCGACAATACAGATTAGCGCCGCCTGCTGTTATGGAGACATATTACCAGTCCCTCCAGAAAGAGTTTTTTTGTGATTGTTGCGGCACGTTTTCTTAAAAAATGCAAAAAAATGCACTTGCAAAAACTGCGGTTTCATCGTGGCTTCATCGCGGGGTTTGCAGCTTTTCGATGATGTTCACGTCGCGTAATTACGTGACTTCATAACGTCACTTCATAACGTTCCCATGGCAACAGGGGAAAATGGCTGCTCTTGTGTGAAGTAAACGCAACATTTTTCAACTTTCTGCTAAGATATATGGGACTTTTTTGCAACGAAAATGCGGGGATTATGAAATCATGCAAGCCCCGCATATTTTGCGCGGAAATCGGCAATTTATGCGGCGAAAGTGCGGCGTATTTGAAAAAAATGCGCCCCCCCCCCCATGCAGAAATATGGTTGATTATGCATTGAATTATGAGATCGCATAATCACGTTTTTCTGGAGGGACTGGATTACGTCTCGTCTCTTCGGTGTGTTCTGAGGCACTTTGTTGACCAACTCGAGGAGACTGATCAGTCACACTGGCTTTACTGCCAACGGTCGGCCGAATGGTTGGTCTGCAACGGCCTTAAAAGTTCTGTTGTTGCCGCTGACAGACTCCGATTATTATTCTAAGTCTCTGACAACATTATGGGATGGATCCCTAAAGAGATAGACCTTTTAGTTAAAGAGTAAGATCCTTTCCATCCATATCCATCACAATATGTCGCAGCCTTTCGCAATGTGTATATTGCGATAACGATAAAAAACGATATATTGTGCAGCTCTAGTTCTTGGTGTGAATGCCGACTTACTGTCGAGACTAGTCCCCCCCCCCCCCAAAGGCCGTTCTGAGTCAGGAACCCTGTTGGCTGATTGGTTCTTTGGATGTTACTAGTGATGTCAGTTAAATGCGTTATTAACGGCGTTAACACAAACCCATTTTTACAGCGTCAATTTTTTTTATTGTGAGATTAACATTCTTTTTGGCCTAGCAAACTGTCGTTTTTTTTCACATGCAGTTGCAACAACTAGTAACGATAGAAAACTACAACACCACACCGGATCTAGCTAGACGTTAACAAAACAGGCACGCCGCACACACTTGTTTGGGCTTGCGAGCTGGCTAAAGAGTAGTACTTACCTGCAAACTAGTCATTTTGAATGGGGTCCGAGACCCGGTGCTAATACGGCATAGTTAACTATGACATTAATGCGATTAATCACAATTAAATATTTGAATCGTTGGACAGAACTAGTTCTTACATGATGTCCGGTCTGACCGGAGGAATGTGGCAGTCTTGGTGGAATCCGCGGCCGCAGGACATACAGATGATGGACGCGTTGGCCAATCGGCAGGCGGAGCAGGCGACCATCTGCACAGCCAGAGGCGAGCCGGGAGGCGAGGGAGTATCGATGTCATCTGTGGCGTCATCAGAGAGAGACTGTGACACAGCAGATAGGAACACCCGAGTCATGGTTAGTCTGTATTTTCAGTTCTTAACCGGTTTAAAGACGTTATCTGACTGGAGCTAAAGTTAAATTCCTAAACACGCAATCAAACAGGTAGAATTTCAATAAACACTTCTGTAATCTATTTTTATTTTACGACTTTATTCACTTGTCTTTTGCAGCGCTTCATTAAAAGTACTTAGTAACTTTGCAGCACTGTACCCGAGTGTCTTGGCCGATCTCTTCCAGGTAAATGTCATCGTCCGCGTCGCCTGCGAGCAAACGAAAAGAAGGAAGGGGATGTTCCAGGCGCTGCGAAGGCACAGGCAGCCTGAACAGAAACACTCTGGGCTGCCAATGGCTCAAACTGTACTCCGATACTCCAGGTTTGGCGACTCTGTTTGATGCTACGGCATCTCTGTCCGACAGTTCGGAGTCTCTGTCCGATGCTTTGGCGTCTGTCTCCGATGCGTCAGCTTCAGGTTCTTCAGCTTCACTTTCTGTGACCTCAAGTGAAAGTTCAAGTTCTTCGGCGTCTCTGTCCGATGCTTCTGCATCTCTGTCCGATATTTCGGCATCTCTGTCCGATATTTCGGCGTCTCTGTCCGATGCTACGGCGTCTCTGTCCGATGCTACGGCGTCTCTGTCCGATGCTACGGCGTCTCTGTCCGATGCTACGGCGTCTCTGTCCGATGCTACGGCATCTCTGTCCGATATTTCGGCATCTCTGTCCGATGCTACGGCATCTCTGTCCGATGCTACGGCGTCTGTCTCCGATGTGTCAGCTGCAGGTTCTTCAGCTTCACTTTCTGTGACCTCAAGTGAAAGTTCTTCGCCGTCTCTGTCCGATATTTCAGCATCTCTGTCCGATAGTTCAGCATCTCTGTCCTCTCTGTCCGATATTTCAGCATCTCTGTCCGATATTTCAGCATCTCTGTCCGATAGTTCAGCATCTCTGTCCGATAGTTCAGCATCTCTGTCCGATATTTCAGCATCTCTGTCCTCTCTGTCCGATATTTCAGCATCTCTGTCCGATATTTCGGCATCTCTGTCCGATAGTTCGGCGTCTCTGTCCGATAGTTCGGCGTCTCTGTCCGATAGTTCGGCGTCTCTGTCCGATAGTTCGGCGTCTGTCTCCGATGCGTCAGCTTCAAGTTCTTCAGCTTCACTTTCCGTGACCTCAAGTGAAAGTTTGCGTTTTTCGGTGTCTTCGTCCGATGCTTCACGTTCTTCGGCATCTCTGTCCGGTATTTCGGCATCTCTGGCCAGTATTTCGGCATCTCTGGCCAGTATTTCGGCATCTCTGTCCGATATTTCGGCATCTCTGTCCGGTATTTCGGCATCTCTGTCCGGTATTTCGGCATCTCTGTCCGGTATTTCGGCATCTCTGTCCAATATTTCGGCATCTCTGTCCGATGCTTCACGTTCTTCTGCATCTCTGTCCGATATTTCGGCATCTCTGTCCGGTATTTCGGCATCTCTGTCCGGTATTTCGGCATCTCTGTCCGGTATTTCGGCATCTCTGTCCGGTATTTCGGCATCTCTGTCCAATATTTCGGCATCTCTGTCCAATATTTCGGCATCTCTGTCCGATGCTTCACGTTCTTCTGCATCTCTGTCCGATATTTCGGAATCTCTGTCCGGTATTTCAGCATCTCTGTCCAATATTTCGGCATCTCTGTCCAATATTTCAGCATCTCTGTCCAATATTTCATTATCTCTGTCCAATATTTCGGCATCTCTGTCCAATATTTCGGCATCTCTGTCCAATATTTCGGCATCTCTGTCCAATGCTTCACGTTCTTCTGCATCTCTGTCCAATATTTCTGCGTCTCTGTCCGATGCTTCACGTTCTTCCGATGCGTCAGCTGCAGACGGTTCTCCTGCAGGCGCCAGTTCTTCGGACACGGTTGAGGTGGGTTCGTTCTCCGCAGGTTCCTGCCGCCTCGGGGCGAACTGCTGCACGCCGCCGTCGCAGGCGGAGTCCGCCACGGCCCTCACCACTGGATTCTGCTGCTGCTGTTGTTTGGGAGAAGAGGACCGAGGGTCGATACCCGGGCTGAGACGCTGCTCGCAGGATGGAGACGCAGCGCGGCTGGCTGTAGAGGAGTTTACTTCCTTCAGAAGTTGATGCTGTTCTTCTTCCTGCGTTTGGCACGGCGCCGCTACGGGACTTGGCACGGCAGAGATCTGGTTTCCGGTGATGGGGGCAGGAAGGATCGGTCTGGGGGCCCGAGTCAACTGTCCTGGGGTTGAAACTGCAAAGATTAAATTAAATAATTTTGATTCAATTCAGGATCCTGCCATCGATTTCATCACAATCAGTTCAATGACAATCATTTACTTACAGACAGACAGACAGACAGCAACTACAATATGACTTGACAGTTTTATTACAGTTTTAATAAAAGGAATATATAAAAAGTGGGAATTTCAAAATACAGGTGATTGTTAAAAGTGTAGAGCTGCAAAGATGAACAGATTACTGAATATCTTTGAGTTGGTCTTTAAAATGTGGATCAATGTTTCCCAAAAAAGCCCAAGATGACATCCTCAAATGTCATGTTTTGTCCACAACTCAAACATATTCAGTTTCCTGTATATTTAAATAACACTTGCCTGATGGAAACTCCTCTCGGCGCTATCGGCGCTTTCACGCAGTACTTACATACTACTACATACTTCTGTACTTCTGTACGTACTTCTGAACTAGTTGTACTACTGTAGAAGTTTGGTAACATTCCGGGCATTATTAGTGGGGTAATTTACGAGATACAAACGTGGATCCATTAGCGCCTGCACTAAGCTAACCAGCTGATAACGCTAACCGACCAACGTTATAACAGAGGGGAAAAAAGCTTCTGGGGGGGGTGTTTGGCTCGAGGTCAAGGTGCAAAGCAGCATAGGGTGAAATTACTTTGAAAATGGTGAAAATACACTTTAACAAGCTGACATCACACAGGTTTACCTGGTTTTACATAAAAAATGACTTGGCCTGATTAATAGTTTATCAGAATAGTTGGAGATTAATTTAAATAGTTGCCAACTAATAATAATATATAATAATAATAATAATAATAATAATGGAAATATTCTCTAGTTGCAGCCCTACCTGGGACGATAGTTCCCATCAGGCTCTTCTGCGGTTCGGGTCCGGTGTTTCCTGGCGATGGCAGCACGGCCGGCAGTGCGGGCTGCAGCAGCGCGAAGCAGGACACCTGGTATGCGCTCTGAGTGTTGCTCAGCAGCATGGCGGCAGTGGCCGGCTTCTTAGCAACCAGAGACTGTTGGACGAGTTCGAGGACGGCCGTTTGGGGGAGACAGAAGCGGGGACGCTGGGGGGTCTCGGAGTCAGAAACGGTCTGTCTGCGTTTCTTCGGATGCCGGACCATTTGAGTGGCGCTCGCCATCATGAGAGCTTTGGAATGATTGGAAGATGTAGGAGGAAGACTCTGTTGATTGGACGAGGACTTCCAGGAAGTAGTGGGACAGTTGGGAGGAACAGGTGATGAGTCTGTGTTCCCGGTTCTCCCGCAGGTGGGGGGAGGCGGAGTTACGAACTGATTGGAAATCGTCTTCTGGGACGGAGCCAGATTGGCTGGAGGGGGCGGTACTAAAGACGGGGAAGAGGAAGTGAAGAGAAGCGCCTGGCTGGGCCAGGACGCCGATGTCGTGGAGGAACATTTAGCAGGAGGCGAGACAAGAGTCCTGGTTTGGGGGGAGGGTCTACCGAGGGGGACCAGACAGGGAGAGGAAGAGGAGGGAGAGGCAAGGGAGGGAGAGGAAGAGGAGGGAGAGGCGGAGGCAAGGGAGGGAGAGGAAGAGGAGGGAGAGGCGGAGGCAAGGGAGGGAGAGGAACAGGAGGGAGAGGTGGAGGCGAGGGAGGAGGATGATGGAGCGTTCTGATTGGAGGTATTTGAGACGGAGAAAGGGACCCAGTAAACGTTGAGTCGACCTGGAAACAGAAAGGTCACATCAGCAGCAGACACGAGAAACTCATCAACATCTAGACGTCTGCAGAGTAAAAACAAACCTGCTTTCTATCTGAATTCCTGCAGGGGGAGACTCCTTAAACCTGCTTTCTATCTGAATTCCTGCAGGGGGGAGACTCCTTAAACCTGCTTTCTATCTGAATTCCTGCAGGGGGAGACTCCTTAAACCTGCTTTCTATCTGAATTCCAGCAGTGGGAGACTCCTTAAACCTGCTTTCTATCTGAATTCCTGCAGGGGGAGACTCCTTAAACCTGCTTTCTATCTGAATTCCAGTAGGGGGAGACTCCTTAAACCTGCTTCCTGTCTGAATTCCAGCAGTGGGAGACTCCTTAAACCTGCTTTCTGTCTGAATTCCTGCAGGGGGAGACTCCTTAAACCTGCTTTCTGTTTGAATTCCAGCAGGGGGAGACTCCTTCAAAGGAGAATTCCGGTTGATTCCAACACGTAGCTCTGTTGTTCGTAAATTTGGAGTGCTGTCAGTAGCAAAAAAAACGAAACCAACCAAACCGGTGCTGCCTACACTGTGTTATCCTCCTGCTAGTCTTAGCACCCAACAGGCTTAAACAGGGCAAGTTTTAAACGTGCTTTAAGCCTCTAAACATGCTCGAAATGTCATTCCAAGTGCCTCCACATGTGCAGTGATTCCTTCTGAGTGAACACGGTGAATCTGACTGCAGGAGATGTGACAGAAAGGCATAAAAGTTATGTTAATCCAGCCAGTGCACATACCTCTGTTTATTTCCTGTTTTCCGGTGAAGTCCACACTAGTCAATTGTTGAACTCATACAATCCAATATTCCAGTCAGATTCACTGTGTTCCCTCAGAAGGAATCACGGCACATGGGGAGGCACTTGTAATGACATTTCGAGCATGTTTAGAGGCTTAAAACATGCTTAAAACTTGCCCTGTTTAAGCCTGTTGGGTGCTAACTCTAGCAGGAGGATAACACGGTGTAGGCAGCCTGATTGGTTTAGTTTTTCTTGCTACTGACAGCACTCCACATTTACACACAACAGAGCTACGTGTTGAAATCGACGTGTTGAAAATTCTCCTTAAACCTGCTTTCTGTCTAACTTCCAGCAGGGGGCGACTCCCCTGGCTCCAAATAGAAGTCTGTTTCTGTAGAAGTCTATGAGAAAATGAGCCGACTCCTCTCTTGATTTATTACCTCAGTAAACAGTTCCATAATGAGTCGATGGTCTCAATCTCTAGTTTCAAGGCTTCTTCAGTTTTCGACCCAGAAGTTATTGGAAAGAAACACTTTTGATTGGGTCTATAAACATGAAAACAAACCAGTAATATCTCAACTTACCAAAGTTCAAAATGGCCTCCATTGACACCTTGTCAGTGCTGACCCAGAGCTGAGACATGCGCTGAGGAGGAGACAGGCTCTGACTGTGAAAAGCCTTCACGTGAGACTTGATCTGCACACAGGAGGAGGGAAAACCAGTAAAGTTTAGGAGGGAAAACCAAGACAGAACTCCACGCTGTCTTTTTGTCTCTAAACTTATTACTATTGTCAATGTATAGTTAATTCAATTTTATTCAATTCAATTATCTCAAGACACTTAACAGAGTAGGCCTAGACACTCTATAATTTACAAAGACCCAACTATTCCAGTAATTCCCCCAAGCACAAGCATTTAGTGCAAGTGGCAAGTTAATTATCGTGGTGGAGAGGTTTGTGTGTCCCTATGAACCTGAGGGCTGTGTTGTCTGGAGCTTTGTGCTCCTGGTAGGGTCTCCCAAGGCAAAGTGGTCTCAGGTGAGGGGCCAGACAAAGAATGGTTCAAAAACCCTATGAAAAAACGAGGTAGAGATGGAGTGACCCTGCCCGGAGGAAGCCCGGGGCCCCCGTCTGGAGCCAGGCCCAGATGGAGGGCCCGTCAGCGAGCGCCTGGTGGCCGGGTTTTCCACGGAGCCCGGCCGGGCACAGCCCGAAAAAGCTACGCGACACCTCTCTCTCCAACCCATGGGCCCACCACCTGTGGGAGGAACCGCTGGGGTCGGGTGCGCTGCCACATGTGGCAGTGAAGGTCAGGGGCCTCAACGGACCAGACCCGGGCAGCAGACGCGGGCAGCAGACGCTGGCTCTGGGGACGTGGAACGTCACCTCTCTGTGGGGGAAGGAGCTGGAACTTGTGCGGGAGGTGGAGCGCTACCAGTTGGATCTGGTGGGGCTTACCTCTACGCACAGTCTCGGTTCTGGAACCATACTCCTGGATAGGGGTTGGACTCTTTTCTTCTCCGGAGTTGCCCAGGGTGTGAGGCGCCGGGCGGGTGTGGGGATACTCACAAGCCCCCGGCTGAGCGCCGCTACCTTGGAGTTTACCCCGGTGGACGAGAGGGTCGCCTCCCTACGCCAGCGGGTTGTGGGGGGGGGGGGGGGGACTCTGACTGTTGTTTGTGCGTATGCATCAAACAAGAGCTCGGAGTATTCGGCCTTCTTGGAGACCTTGAATGGAGTGCTGTATGGGGCTCCAGTGGGGGACTCCATAGTTCTGCTGGGGGACTTCAACGCACACGTGGGCAATGATGGAGACACATGGAGAGGTGTGATTGGGAGGAACGGCCTCCCTGATCTAAACCAGAGTGGTTGTTTGTTGTTGGACTTCTGTGCTAGTCATGGATTGTCTATAACGAACACCATGTTCGAACATAGGGATGCTCATAACTGTATTTCGTACCAGAGCACCCTAGGCCAAAGGTCAATGATCGATTTTATAATCGTTTCATCTGATCTGAGGCCGTATGTTTTGGACACTCGGGTGAAGAGAGGGGCAGAGCTGTCAACTGATCACCATCTGGTGGTGAGTTGGGTCAGAGGGTGGGGGAAGACTCTGGACAGACCTGGTAAGCCCAAACGGGTAGTGCGGGTAAATTGGGAACGTCTGGAGGAGGCCCCTGTCCGACAGACTTTCAACTCACACCTCCGGCGGAGCTTTTCGTGCATCCCTGTGGAGGCTGGGGGCATTGGACCCGAGTGGACAATGTTCAAAGTTTCCATTGCTGAAGCTGCGGCGAGGAACGGTGGTCTTGGGGTCTTAGGTGCCTCAAGGGGCGGTAACCCACGAACACCGTGGTGGACACCGGTGGTCAGGGAAGCCGTCCGACTGAAGAAGGGGTCTTTCCGGGATATGTTATCCCAGAGGACTCCGGAGGCAGTTGCAAGGTACCGAAGGGCCCGAAGGGTTGCAGCCTCTGCCGTGAAAGAGGCAAAGCAGCGGGTGTGGGAGAAGTTCAGAGAAGACATTGAGAAGGACTTTCGGTCGGCACCAAGGTGCTTCTGGAAAACCGTTCGCCACCTCAGGAGGGGGAAGCGGGGAACCATCCAAGCTGTGTAATGTAAGGAGTAAGGATGGGACGCTGTTGACCTCAACTGAGGAGGTAGTAGGGCGGTGGAAGGAGCACTTTGAGGAACTCCTAAATCCGACTTATACACCCTCTATGGTAGAGGCAGAGCTGGAGGATGATGGGGGATTGTCGTCAATTTCCCTGGTGGAAGTTGCTGAGGTAGTTAAACAACTCCACAGTGGCAAAGCCCCAGGGATTGATGAGATCCGTCCAGAAATGCTTAAAGCTCTGGGTGTGGAGGGGTTGTCTTGGTTGACACGCCTCTTCAACATTGCGTGGAAGTCTGGGACGGTGCCTAAGGAGTGGCAGAC
Organism: Sander lucioperca; assembly: GCF_008315115.2. Classification (NCBI taxonomy): domain Eukaryota; kingdom Metazoa; phylum Chordata; class Actinopteri; order Perciformes; family Percidae; genus Sander; species Sander lucioperca. The sequence goes on along the minus strand of NC_050182.1, from coordinate 2,083,498 downwards.
CGGGGTGGTGGTTCCCCTTTTCAAAAAGAGGGACCAGAGGGTGTGTGGCAATTACAGGGGTATCACACTTCTCAGCCTCCCCGGTAAAGTCTACTCCAAGGTGCTGGAAAGGAGGGTTTGGTCGATAGTCGAACCTCAGGTTGAAGAGGAACAATGCGGATTCCGTCCTGGTCGTGGAACAACAGACCAGATCTTTACTCTCGCAAGGATCCTGGAGGGAGCCTGGGAGTATGCCCAACCGGTCTACATGTGCTTTGTGGATCTGGAGAAGGCGTATGACCGGGTCCCCCGGGAGATACTGTGGGAGGTGCTGCGGGAGTATGGGGTGAGGGGGTCCCTTCTCAGGGCCATCCAATCTCTGTACGACCAAAGCGAGAGCTGTCTCCGGGTTCTCGGCAGTAAGTCTGACTCGTTTCAGGTGAGGGTTGGCTCCGCCATGGCTGCGCTTTGTCACCAATCCTGTTTGTAGTATTTATGGACAGGATATCAAGGCGTAGTCGGGGTGGAGAGGGGTTGCAGTTCGGTGGGCTGGGGATCTCATTGCTGCTTTTTGCGGATGATGTGGTCCTGATGGCATCATCGGCCTGTGACCTTCAGCACTCACTGGATCGGTTCGTAGCCGAGTGTGAAGCGGCTGGGATGAGGATTAGCACCTCTAAATCGGAGGCCATGGTTCTCAGCAGGAAACCGATGGAGTGCCTTCTCCAGTTAGGGAATGAGTCCTTACCCCAAGTGAAGGAGTTTAAGTACCTTGGAGTCTTGTTCGCGAGTGAGGGGACAATGGAGCGGGAGATTGGTCAAAAAGAAAAAGAAAAAATTGTGATGAAAAGAGAGCTGAGCCAGAAGGCAAAGCTCTCAATCTACTGGTCAGTTTTCGTTCCTGCCCTCACCTATGGTCATGAAGGCTGGGTCATGACCGAAAGAACAAGATTCGCGTCAAAAGGAGCCAGTTGAGGTGGTTCGGGCATCTGGTAAGGATGCCCCCTGGGCGCCTCCCTAGGGAGGTGGTCCAGGCACGTCCAGCTGGGAGGAGGTCTCGGGGGAAGACCCAGGACTAGGTGGAGGAATAATATCTCCAACCTGGCCTGGGAACGCCTCGGGATCCCCCAGTCGGAGCTGCTTAATGTGGCTTGGGAAAGGGAAGTTTGGGGTCCCCTGCTGGAGCTACTACCCCCGAGAGATAAGTGGACGAAGATGGATGGCAAGTTAATTAATGATTATTCTATTTTTGATATATTGTGTAGCCTGTTGTAGTTGTGATATAGAACTTGAACTGGCACTCTCTTGCACTATGATACCATTGCACCTTTCTGCATTCTCTTTCCACACCACTCCTTTAAACATGCTACAATCAAACTTTACTGTAAGGGCACACTATTGATATCTTCCTTTGTATGCTACGTTGAAAAAAAAGTGCAAAAAAAAAAAAAGAGCATGAAGCATGAAAAGTGTTAAAAACATCTGCCGGGTTTAAAGATGTACCTGAACGTTGTAGGCAGTCAGGGCCGACACGTCGTTACTGTTTTGGGCTTTTTCGGCGAATTTAGCGACCGACTGTTGATCCTTCAGCAGCTGCTTCAACTTGACCATCTTTATCTGAATCAGCTGGGTCTCCGTTTCACAAACCGTCTGCAAAGAGACACAGAGACACAAACCGTCTGCAAAGAGACACAGAGACACAAACCGTCTGCAAAGAGACACAAACAGTCACAAACCGTCTGCAAAGAGACACAAACAGAGACACAAACCGTCTGCAAAGAGACACAAACAGAGACACAAACCGTCTGCAAAGAGACACAAACAGAGACACAAACCGTCTGCAAAGATACACAAACCGTCTGCAAAGAGACACAAACCGTCTGCAAAGAGACACAAACAGAGTCACAAACCATCTGCAAAGAGACACAAACCGTCTGCAAAGAGACACAGAGACACAAACAGAGACAAACCGTCTGTAAAGATACACAAACAGAGACACAAACCGTCTGCAAAGATACACAAACAGAGTAACAATCCGTCTGCAAAGAGACACAAACATCTCACATACTGTCTTAGCTAAATAACATGTTAGTGTGGAGTTTCGGACACAGCCTGTACGTTACCTTAACATTTTTCAAAATGTCTTCCATCCTCTTTTTGATTTGTTGAGTCAGGAACAAGTAGGAGCGCTGCAGCTCAGACGACAGTTTGGACTCGCTGTCAGCGATGTCCCGCAGCCTGAAACACAACAACACAGAGGGCCTTTTATTCTGAAATCCACACGAAACTAGACTTTGGTTTCACTTCTGTTAAAACGAACGTGCTGCGGAGGGATCATCCATCCCAACATTTAGTCTAGTAAATACAGAGGGAGAAGGGATGTTAAAGTGCCCATATTATGAAAAATAAATCACATTTTCTGGGATTTGGGGTGTTGTGTTGTGTCTCTGGTAGGGGTGCACCGATCCGATATTAAGATCGGATATTGTGCCGCTATTGACAAAATAGCTGGATCGGGGATCGGAATAATTATTATTATTTTATAAATTATTAATTAATTATAAATAAAGTGAACCTGGAAGAAAACTATGGACGTTATGAAACAACATAATCAGCTTCAAAACATCCGCAGCTCCCCAAACACTCAACAGTAAGCATTCATCCTTTAATAACAATACTGTATGTTTCCGTTGGTACCTGGCCTCCATGTCCTGCAGACTCTTCCACACGGCGTCTCGCTGCTCTCTGATTGGCCGAACACAATCCTCCAGCTCCTTCTTCAAATTGTCCAACGCTTCGCTGACAAACTGATACCTGAGAGGAAGAGAGACAGAAAGGGTGCCAAGTTAAAAAAAAACAGTGAAACTAAATCAACAGTTAAAAAAAAAACACTTAAAGCAAAGGTGTAAAGAATATCAGCAGTTAAAGTTATATTTGTGCACGTTGCAAAAGAAGCTGTGTGCAGTCATTGAGGAAGTGGTTCAAGGAAATGTCACTGATGCATAGAAGGTTAAGCTTAAGCCGTTAACTACAGTTTAAGCCTTTTATGGCATAAGAGTACATTGTGTACCAGACAGATAAGCAGAGACACAGGAAAGGCAGTTAAAGTTGCAGAACAGACGAGGAATTTGCACCAAACAGAGGCCCCGACCTTGTGTGTGTGTGTGTGTGTGTGTGTGTGTGTGTGTGTGGTGTGTGATAATAGTTTCTGTCTAGAAACTAGGAGACACCCCCTTTGAGGATAGGATAAAAGCTTGACGGAGAGAACTTGTGTATCGGCCGATACCGAGTCGGTACTCGCTCGCCCTCACTTTCTCGCTTCTCCCTCACTCACAGACAGACAGACAGACAGACAGACAGACAGACAGGTATAAACATCAGGCCTCTGACGTAGGCTACGGAGAAAGCTCTGCGTGGAGCCTCCACAGAAGCATAAAACAAGCTTAACAGTAGGGCTGCAACTAACGATTATTTTCATAGTCGATTAATCTGTTGATTATTTTCTCAATTAATCGATTAGTTGTTTGATCTATAAAAATGTCAAAACATGGTGAAAAATGTGGATCAGTGTTTCCCAGAGCCTAAGAGGACGTCCTCAAATGTCTCAAAGATCTTCAGTTTCCTGTCCCAGAGGAGAGAAGAAACTAGAAGATATTCACATTTAACAAGCTGGAATCAGAGAAATCTCATTTTTTTTTAATAAAAAAATGACTCAAACCGATTAATCGATTATCAAAATAGTTGGCGATTAATTTAATAGTTGACAACTAATCGATTCATCGATTCATCGTTGCACCTCTACTTAACAGTCATCTGTGGTTACCTACATACAGTCTTGTGTGTGTGTGTGTGTGTGTGAATATTTCTGCGCCGTTCTAACAGTCATCTGTGGTTACCTGTGGTTCATGTGAGCCGTGAGCTGGCAGTCTCTGCAGGTGAGCGTGTTGCAGGTGAAGCAGAAGAGTTTGAGCGGCTCCGTCGGGTGGAGTCTGCAGAACTTGGTGGGACAAGTCGAGACGCCTTCTGGAGACACAAAACGACACGTAAAAAACGTTTACCCCATTCAGACGGGCCAAAGAATCCACGAACACCCACACACACCTGGCTTCAGGTTTCCAGCCGGTTTGATACATCAAATGGGACACAAAAATGTGAATGGGAAAGAAGTCTATCAGCTATTTTTAGCAGGTTTACCAGTGTTTGAAAAAACCTGCATACACACGCGAAAAAACGGGACATTCTAAAACGCTTAACGTAAAAAGGCTTAACGTGGTTTAAAGTACCTAAACAATGATGACCAAATTTCTCTCTCATATTGCTCCTCATAACCACTGAAAACTGTCAAAAAAGCGAACCCAAAGTCCAATTATTATGGACGTTATGTGACATTAAGCGTCACCACATTTATCTCATGTGTACATTAAACCACGTTAAGCTTTTCCCTTACAATAGGCTCTAATGAAGCAGAAACACGTAATGTCACATAACGTCCATAATAATTGGAATTTGGGTTTGATTTTTTGACGGTTTTCAGTGGTTATGAGGAGCAATATGAGAGAGAAATTTGGTGATCGTTGATCGTTGTTTTCCGAGCTTAAGCCACGTTAAGCTTTTTCACGCGAAGCGTTTTAGAATGTCCCCAAAAAAATACCCAAAAGTAATATATTTATTAGGGCTGTCAATCGATTCAACATTTAATTGTGATTACCCAAAAAAACAAGTAAAACCTCAGGAAAAAAAAGCCATGAAAATGTGACAAAACACAGAATGCATGTGTGTCAATCATGTCAAACTAATTAAAAGAAATTTGCTTTAACTCGTTATCGAGTTAACTTTGACAGCCCTCATACATATACGTATGAAAATCTATTAAAAAGCCATAATCTCTTATCTGCGATCCTGTGATATTTGGACTGAACAGCTGATGCATGAACAGATGTGTGGCTTGGAGTGAGACCTTCTTGCGGCTGGTTGAGGATCCGGTGAGATCTGGTGACGGTCACTCTGCGATGCGCCGACACGCAGACGTCGCACAGCGCTTCGTTACAGTCCACGCACCAACAGCTGGCCGCTGGCGCGTCACAGCTGCTGCACTGGGGACACAGGAAGCACATCTGCTCAACGTCTTAAAGCTATGGTACGCGTTAGTTTATATCAACTGTTACATTCGAGCCAAATGAGTCGATACGAAGCTGAATAAGCTCCAACTTTATAAGTGTACAGACAGTTTATTAAAAAGATAGATTATAAAGACAGTAGCGTTCGTGTTCAGACCCAATCAGCAGTCGAATCAAGAACGCCGTGCAACCAGTAACATAGCGTCAGTCGGTCAGTCAGTCAGTCTCTCTCTCTCAAGCCACAGTCCGAGATATTTGTAATCAATAACTCTCTCTATAGTAGAGCCAACAGTTAAAATATGAAGTTCGTAAAATCAACATTTCTAGCTCTTGATAATAACATCAATTTGGTTTTTCGCGAGTTAAGGAGTAGTTTAAGGTCAGAGAGAGTGTCCTGTAATAAATTAAAGGAGAGCTGCAAGTTGTCAGTAGCAGTTTGTGGGGTATCTGCAGTACAGTAAAGAATAGTATCATCTGCGTACATATGGGCGAGGCAACCAGCTAAAGAAGAGACTAGCTCATTAATATAGATGGTAAAGAGTACAGGACCCAATACAGAGCCTTGTGGGACACCTTTTGTTTTGGATAAGAAATCCGAATTTCCAAGTGGTGGTTTCATGCACTGACGCCTGGAAGATAGGTAATTATGAAACCACGCACAAGCACCCGTATCCCAGCCAAACTTTTAAAATTAGATTGTGATCGAACGTGTCAAAAACCTTTGAGAGGTCGACAAAGAGGGCCGCACAGTGCTTCCTCATGTCCAAGGCCGAGACTATGTAACTAGAGTGATAGCAGTGATGGTACTATGGTTTGATATCGGGTGTCTTTCTGGAGATGATGCTAGAGACTTTAAAGGTCCCATGGTATGAAAATGTGACTTTATGAGGTTTATGAGGTTTTGTTCCCCCAGCCTGCCTATGGTCCCCTAGTGGCTAGAAATGGTGATAGGTGTAAACCGAGCCCTGGGTATCCTGCTCTGCCTTTGAGAAAATTAAAGCTCAGATGGGCCGATCTGGACTCTTCCCTTTATGACGTCATAAGGGGAAAGGTTACCTCCCCTTTATCTGCTTTGCCCGCCCAGAGAATTTGGCCCGCCCATGAGAAAGAGAGAGACTTTCATCTCGTCATCATGGCTTTCAAACGAGCAAAGGGGCAGTTGGTCAAGGCCACAGCCTTGTAGGTCTAGCCAATTGAGTGCAGAGGCATTTTCTTTCCTAGTTCTGTTGAAATATGCCCCATAATCACAGCCCAATGGAGCGGTATCAGACTCATATTCTGACTAGAATCTGAGTATGACCCATCAGGCTATAGTACGTCTATTCTATTCTTCAAAAGGAAACCATAGCTCCTTCTCCCTCCCTCAAGGCGCTGACACACCGAGCCGATTATCGGCCGTTGGACAGTCTGGCAAGGTCGGTGACTCGAGTCTGGTCGGTTTGTTCTGTGCCGTCGTCCGTCCGAGGAGCCGTCTTCCTTCATTTTGGCTGATTTGACATGTATAATCGGCCGGGCGGGCACTGCCGGCAGTCAGACTCAAATGAGCCATCTGATTGGTGGAGAGCTAACCCGGAAACGGGGAGCGGGATGAGCGTGACTAGAGTCTCTCAAAATCTGATGAAAATCTTTTAAACTGACCTTTGTCAATCTGAAATGAAGACAGATTCAGCAACTGCACGGCCTATTTCTCTCTTAAAATGTTTTCAGAAACACGTTTCGGTGAACTATTTTAGTCCAATATGAGATCGTATTCTGAACGAGCCGCCATGACAGTCTGGCTGTGAATTTCCGGAGAAAAAAGACCCGCGTGACGCGTTCGTCCAATCAGCTGCCGGTTTTCATTTTTGGGCGACAATACAGATTAGCGCCGCCTGCTGTTATGGAGAAGTATTACGTCTCGTCTCTTCGGTGTTCTGAGGAACTTTTTGGACCAACTCGGGGAGACTGATCAGTCACACTGGCTTTTCTGCCGACGTTTGGCCGTCAACTCTGTGTGTCCGGGCCTTTATCCTTGGATACACACCTCCCTCCCTCAGCAGCTGCAGCCTCTGGCAAAGGGCCAATTTCAACAGCCTGGGGCAGTTGACCAACAAGAGTGCAAGATCAGCAGGAAAATAAGCAGAATCAGCAAGTGTACAGGATGTACAGTCAGCAAAAAGGAACCACAGAGAAGGAGTCTGTACGCCCCTCAGAAGACTTCTGAAGAAGCCATTGGACCGGGATTGCTCCTCCCCCTGCACGCTCACCATAAAAACCCTGTTTCCTTTGTTCTTCGGCACTCTGTTAAACTGCCTCTTTCTACTTGCAAGAGAATGAATAAAACATAGATAACTCCAGTGTTTCAGACTTCGTCTTAATTTCCATCTTCATCACCGAAACACCAAAGAGATTTTCCACAACTCGCAGGTTTAAATCTGGCCCCCATATCTTAGGTTCACTATAAATGTAATGTGGTTCAGTTCAGTTCAATTTTATTTATATAGCACGTTTAAAAACAACCATAGTTGATCAAAGTACTTAACAAGGTCCAAAAATCAAAGAGATAATATACACAAACAATACACAATATACAATACAAAATAACCAACAGTAGAAAAAGGTAAAGATACCAAAGCTCAACTTGAATTGAAAGCCAATGCATAATAATGGGTCTTAAGCAAGGACTTGAACGTTTCAATGGTCCGAGATTGGGTTGTGCGCCAAACCCTGAAATACAGGAAACTATTTTTCAAACTGCAATTACTTGAGACTCAGTGCAAAATTTTGGCCGGTTTGCCGACTTTGAGACTCATAAATTCCCCCCAGAAGCAGCAGAGTTTTCATCTTCAGGCTGGGAGTCAGCTGTGTGGTTGCTGCTTTTAAAAACGTAATGTTTGTTGCTGGGTTAGCTCAGTTGGTAGAGCAGGCGCACATATAGAGGTTGACTCCTCGACGCAGTGGCCGCGGGTTCGACTCCGACCTGTGGCCCTTTGCTGCATGTCATTCCCCTCCCCTCTCTCTCCTCTTCAAGTCTTCATCTGTCCTGTCAAAATAAAGGCCTAAAAATGGCCACAAAATAACCTTTAAAAATGTAATGTTTGTTTTGCTAAACTCTACGATGGATAAGGGACTTTTTTGCTGACTTTTGTAGAGCTTTATGTCGACAAAAGTGTCGGAGAAAGCAACAAAAATACGACAATCGGCCAAAAAAGCAACATGCAGCAATACAGTCCCAGATACTATCGGACTAGTCCCAGTAAAAGCAAGTCTAGTGTATCGTTATGTTAAGAATAATCATTTCATTATAGTACAGTCACTAGGGCTTTGACTCCAAACTTCGATAATCGAATATAATTCGAATATTAAAAAAAATATTGATATTCGAACGAATATTAGGCAGCCCTTAATATTCGAATTTTGAACCTGTTATGGGCATTATTTTTTTTTGTAAATGTGTTTGCTTGTAAACCTTGTTTTCAATTCAGATTCCGAGGCTTTTTCACGCATTTCAAAATGTAAACACACGTCAAACGTTAACTTCTCCTGCTGCAGATTTCCCACCGTGGTCAGAAAGAACAGAGGAGACACTTAGTTTCTCTCACTAAGACTATAGAGTCGCTACTCGCTCTGAAGATAATCTCACACACACACAGTTGAAAGCATATTGTTTCTTTTAATTTTAAAAAGAACAGTGGTGGCAGTGTGTTCTTCTTCTAACAACATCATTGCACGCCTACTGACTGATACACTGCCCTCTGGTGGACAGAACATATACGAAGTTTGATACCAATATAAGCCTTACTGAAGGCATTTAATGGTCAAAATATTAATAAATATTCGAATATATTCGAATATTAATATTCATAAACAAACTTCGAATATGATTTTTGGGCAAAAGTCAAAGCCCTAACAGTCACCCATAGTATATGACCGTTGCTGGGCAAAACATCACATACACATAGTGACACATGCATGCACACACCTAAAGCACTTACACAAGGGTGGAGAGCAGTTAAACCAGACTGAACCAGTCTAACTTCCTCAGTCCAAGTCTAACTTCCTCTTATGAGGAGGGAGAGCGTGCCATCTCCCTTTCAGGGGGTTGTCTGCTGCCATTGGACGGTTCGTGGGCCTAGACGCTGGGACCAGCCTGTGCACCAACAAGGAAGCGCCAAGTCTAAACCACGGTTGCCTCCCACCTTAGTATTAGCCAATCATAATAGCTTGCACATTTAAATATTATCTCATGTAATCAGTACACAAAGTACTGGCCGAAGGCCAGAGGAGGATCTAACTCCAGTTGTGTATACTGTGCACTCTAATTCCCACGCGTTGGTTAATGAGACTAATGACACCAGAACTCAGGGATCAAAACTGAGACGACAGATTAAAGTCAAGAAAGTTTACTTAAGTCCAGCATTTAATTTAATAATTTATATTATTTATTGATCCCCAATGGGGAAATTACAATTTACACTCTATTGTTATTACACACTACACACAGGCCTGAAACGGACACACACACGTTTCACTATCTTTGTGGGGACCCGTCATTGACATAATGCATTCCCTAGCCCCTTACCCTAACCTTAACCATCACAACTAAATGCCTAACTTTAACCTTTATATACATATACACACACACACACACACACACACACACACACACACACACACACACACACACACTCCGGTTCCCAACCCAACTCCCTACGGACTGAGCTACTGCCACCCCCCTTTTAAGTTTACAGAACACTGTTGTGGGTTCAGAAAATGACACTAAGTTTCCCTAACCACAGACAAATGTATACGGAGTCAGTCAGCAAAGTCTATGTCAGATTGACACAGCCAATACACCAGAGACACACATCTCAAAGCCTGTTGAACACCGTTCACACCGTTGAGAGGAAACGTGTCCTTCAAGCAGGACGCCGTAGCTAAACGATGCACGGAGTTTAGAGATGTGTTGATGTATGCGTTACCTGCTGACTGATTGGCGTCTCCATGTTGAAGAGAGAAGTCCTGAAAGACAAAGAGAATGTTTAGTTCGTGTGTGTCAAAAATAGGGGCGCGTGATATATCGACTCAGTATCGTTATGGCGATATCACGATGCGCAATATTATATCGAAAGTGTCGCGATAAGTATGCAATATTTAGTTTATTTTGTGGAGCGCTGCGTCCTGTCCGTTGGCTGTGTGGCTTAGCTGTGTTTGATGTAGAGCCCGCTTGAAACGCTGTAATGATCATGTTTCATTGGCTAGTTACCGTGCTACTAGCACACGTTAGTGCACATCAGCACAAAGGTCCACTACATGACAAACCCTATGGAGCGTACCACGTGACGTGTGTGCATATTTCGACAGAGTGACAGTGTGATTGAAGAAATAGATAGAGACAACAAAATCGGAACGAATCAGAGAAGAGAAAGAAAAGGACCCGGTGTATTGTAGTGGGTATGCTGTACTATATATGGGTCAGAATCTGCCTTTCTTGGGAGAGGGGAGGGGGGCATATCATAGTGGGGGGTCTGGGTGTTTTTGAGCAATGACTTCATTTCCTGTATTCTGACACTTTTATGCACCAATTTACAGTGGAAATCCCTTTATTTAGCCTTTACATGGTTACATTGGATAATTTTCAGAAAACATCATATTTTAGTTGTACTACACATTGCTGCAGCTCCTCTTTTCACCCTGTGTTCAGGTCTCTGTTTTAGCTACAGAGTGAGACCTCTCACTGCTGTAACATCTTTGTTGGCAGTCGCACATGCTCAGTAGCTAGGTAAGATCACATGATCAGTAGCTAGGTAAGATCACATGCTCAGTAGCTAGGTAAGATCACATGCTCAGTAGCTAGGTAAGATCACATGCTCAGTAGCTAGGTAAGATCACATGCTCAGTAGCTAGGTAAGATCACATGCTCAGTAGCTAGGTAAGATCACATGCTCAGTAGCTAGGTAAGATCACATGCTCAGTAGCTAGGTAAGATCACATGCTCAGTAGCTAGGTAAGATCACATGATCAGTAGCTAGGTAAGATCACATGATCAGTAGCTAGGTAAGATCACATGCTCAGTAGCTAGGTAAGATCACATGATCTGTAGCTAGGTAAGATCACATGATCAGTAGCTAGGTAAGATCACATGCTCAGTAGCTAGGTAAGATCACATGCTCAGTAGCTAGGTAAGATCACATGATCAGTAGCTAGGTAAGATCACATGCTCAGTAGCTAGGTAAGATCACATGATCAGTAGCTAGGTAAGATCACATGCTCAGTAGCTAGGTAAGACCACATGCTCAGTAGCTAGGTAAGATCACATGAGCTAGCTAGCCGTTTCTCCAACTTCAGTAGTACAAGGCAGGATTAGCCGGGAGACTTCTTCTAAACGAGGGCGCACTTCCAACTTTGTGTGGACTACCTGCAGAACAGGGACATGGAAGTAGTTCTTTTGTAGATTAGGGTGAACTCATGTGTGTTGTAGCAGTGTTTTGCCATTGAGAACGAGCTAGCATGCTACGGTTAGCCCCATCATTTCGGCCAGTTACGTAGAAAGCTGTGCAGATTTTGACCAGCTCACCCGGAGACTGAAGTAGGGTTGGGTACCCATAGTGGAACCGGTTCCTACGCAAACGGTAGTATTCGGACTGGATTAGAACGCAAATTTTGGTTCCTCATTTCGGTTCCGACTGAAATATTTTCCCTCTGTCGCTCCAGACAGCGGCAGACTCTTTTTTCTTTCTCCCTTTTACACCGAGTGGCGCACGTGCCCGCTCGCGACTCGCGGTGTGAAGCGCATCTCCGCACGATTCCCCCGACAATCACTGCTGATAGACGGCTTTTTGTACACACTCCGAAACGGACGTAAAAATATCACACTTTCTCTGTAGTCTACCATTAGCTAGCTATCGTAAAGCAGATCGTAAGCTAGGCTAGTTGGAGCCAGTTACCTCCAGGATCTGTGCTAAGCTAGGCTAACGGTGGGTGCATCAGACAGCGTTACAACACGCACGGAGATGAGAAGGGCATGTATGGACTTATCTAACTCTGGGGGATACGGGGACTAAGACAATCACATAGACTACACCACTGAAAGGACCTAAAGAGAGAGCGAAGGAAGTGAGTGGAGCAACAGAAAGAACACAAAAGAAAGAAAATGAGGGAGAAGACAAAATAACAGATTGAGGAAACTTTAGTGGCCAAACGTAATCCCAAGAACTATAAAATATATACATGCCTATGACACTGTTGTCAAAACCCACGCAATCGACAATACACACACTTGCAGACGGCATCTTGGAAGTTTGTGATCAATACTTGTCGCCTCTGGTGACGTAGCAGCCAGCAGCGGCGATGTATGATGACGTAACTGTAACCAAGTGGGGTCTCATTTCATAGGGGTATGTTTTCACCCCTAGCCCTTACCACTTGGTTGGAGGGACAAGGGCTAGGGGTAAGTGGTAGGGGTAAGACAGAGAAATGGGATTCAGCCTTAGATTTTAGATAAATAATCATCAGTAATGTGGACATAATGTCTAAGTGGGGAAAGACAAATAATAGAACAGTTACAACAGTCTGGTAACTTCAGAAAATGACATCACTTTACTGTAATGCAGCCTTTAAAACCAGTAAAGGACAACACTTGTGTCATATCACAATATTACAATATCCAAATCCAAAATATCTAGTCTCATATCACGATATCGATAAAATATTGATATATTGCCCAGCCCTACTATATACACTACTGTTTATTTACACAAAAGTATGTTGAACTATAGTATAGCCTACATATTTAGTTACAGAACATCTTTGCAGAAAGGTGAGGTCACAATTAGTCACATACAGTAAACAACAGTACGCATGCTCAAAGCTAAAGGTTTAAAATAAGAAAAAGTTCCCATGCTTGGCTTTCATGTGGCCTGATTAATGTTACCAATCTGCGATATGATCTGGCTGTTGTTGTTTGAACACCTGGATGTCAGCCAGCTGCGGGATAATGTTATGAACCAAACCTCTGGTAAAAATAAGCACATTTAACGTGGAGTTGTTCTCCAGGGGGAAACCGCTAACGTTAGGTCGTTGGAGAAGCTTCCAGAGTGCGCTATTATCGGACAGGATGTCGGGAGCATCTTTTCTGAGAGGATACGAACACGGAAGCAGCAGCACAACGAGGTAAAAACCAAAACAAAGTTACACAAACCGACACACGAGGAACCGAGTAGGAAGACGTGAGACCCTCTGGACTCGGCTGAGAGAGTAAAACAAAGAAAGGGAAGTCAGGTAGAACTGTATTTGTCCCCAGAGGGGCTACACAAACCACAAAAGCCCAATCTAGATATAACCTATAAGCCTAATAATATATAACAACAATTCTAATTAAAAAGCCACATATAGGCCTACCAAGCTCGGTTGGGTGGTGAAGCTAATATTAGCCTATCATATTTGAGTGTAGCAGAGAGATGACTGAGGGTATGAAGGAGTGTTTATATCTGTTGTAAAAAAAAAAATGTAAAAAGTGACTTTCATTCGCAGAATTGTTGCCCTGTCCAATATGGCGGCGACGTTTAGACTACAGCCGATGCAGAGGACAATGCGTGTAAATGCATTGATTTATTTTTGAGTGACATCAACTGTAACATGGTGGAGTGAGGAACTATTGAAGTACACGTTTGTAGGATGACACGGCAGTAATTTAGAACAAGTTCCTTGCTGTGAATGTGTTGCATATCCCACATCCCCCTCTGTGGTAACGCGTTATTTGGATCCTAAATTTGCAACCCTGTTTTCCTATCTGTGTGAAAAAACAATGGGACACACCTTCTGCCCGTGCCGACTCCTTTGTATCTTACTAAACGCTACTAAAAGTTACATTGAATATCGTGTAGTAAACTTCTAAATGAAGGTAGCTATTGTTAAAACAGCTGTCCGCTCACCGTTTTCTCCGCGTGCTCGTGTGCAGAGACTCTCCGGCATCAGAAGAATAACAAAACACGTGAAAAATCTGTTTAAAGTTCCATATCTCCGTTTGTTCGGGTTCGACGGCGGTTATTCGGTGGTGTACCGCTCCACGGACCCGCGGGTTCAACTCTATTTATGTGTAATCTGTACTGCCGCTGGATCGTCCGACTCTCTCTGAACAGCGAAGTTAACACAGTGGAACTCTCTTCCGGTGGAGGCTTTTCACAATAAAACTTGTGCATTTGTGCAAAAGTGCATTTCCTTTCAGAATCAGAAAAGGGTTTATTGCCAGCGGTGGAATGTAACTAAGTACATCCAGTGGCGCAACTACCCAGTGTCAGAGGGGTATGCAGCGACAATGTTGGTGCCGGACATCATCATGTATGGGCTTTAAATAATAAAGGTTTATTTTAAAGTATATCAGCGACGTTAACGGTTGCACGTTTGCCCTTGGCAACCAAATTGTAACAATTGGCAACCTAATCATCACCCCTGGTTGATGTGATTTGAGTGGTGAGTGGCTTTCCATCTCTGTCTGCACTATTTCTTCCCCCAAAAAAGGACCCAGTGAATAGGTTGGTCAGCAGAACTTCAAACCAGACTGGACATTTAGTTTTGTGTGGTCTAATAGAACTCCTACCTGATGACATCACTGGTCTCACTGATCTCATCTCTACCTGATGTCATCACTGGTCTCATCTCTACCTGATGTCATCGCTGGTCTCATCTCTACCTGATGTCATCGCTGGTCTCATCTCTACCTGATGTCATCGCTGGTCTCATCTCTACCTGATGTCATCGCTGGTCTCATCTCTACCTGATGTCATCGCTGGTCTCATCTCTACCTGATGTCATCGCTGGTCTCATCTCTACCTGATGTCATCGCTGGTCTCATCTCTACCTGATGTCATCACTGGTCTCATCTCTACCTGATGTCATCACTGGTCTCATCTCTACCTGATGTCATCACTGGTCTCATCTCTACCTGATGTCATCACTGGTCTCATCTCTACCTGATGTCATCACTGGTCTCATTCACTCCTTGCCTGTGTTCCTCTCCACTAAGACATATTGTCAAACAAACATGTAATATCTTTTTCATTACTTTTTCTATATTAATAATATTAAGAAATAAATCTGTTGGTATCAAGTGGCTCCCCCTACTCTTCCACCTAATGTTAGACCTACCTGTTGCCTTCCCCTGTCTTTCCTGATCCACCATCCTCACACCTGAATGAAATGAACTCACTGTTAAATATAGCAGCCTAAATTCATTCTTATCAGCCTAGTGATGGCATCAGATAAGAAACTATTATGCAGTAAGGTTGTGCTGCTATTGAAATTACATTCACATTTTGTATTTTAAATATTTATATATTTTTTTCATATTTCTTTATTTTTCTTCTTGTCATTTATTGTGCATGCTGCCTTATATTTACCAGTTGTTATTTGACCTTAATACAATTGAGATATGTCCTGCATGGGACTGGTACCATAGGGTTTAACCAAAATCTAAATGTAGCTATCAGCAACATTGGTTTGCATTAAGTTAGCAAACACTAGCCAGTCTGTTAACATGAATATTTGCAAGCCTCCAAGTTTGGTAGCAAATCTATGCATGATTCCATGGTAAACCAGAGTTATAGCATTAGTTATATTTTCCAGATTGTTGTCATTTATTGTACATGCTACCTTATATTTATCAGTTTTCAGCTCAGCAACCTTGGTTTTGCATATTGTAAGCTAGCCGTAAACCCCCATTTGGCTGCTACATTCCCAGTGTTAGCAAACGCTAGCTGTTAACATGAATATTTGCAACAGGGTTCAAAATTAACTTTTTCGTCCACCAGCCAAATGGCTAGTGAATGTTCAAATTTAACCAGCCACTCAAAAGATTACTATTGTTTTTTGGCTGGTGAGTGAAGCAAATCTACCAGCCAATTGCATATTTTACCAGCATTTGGCTGGTAAATGGTGCTAATTTTGAACCCTGATTTGCAAGCCTCCAAGCCCAGACATCACACTTTAATCCTACCTGTTGCCTCTCTCCATCCACTTATTTAACTGCTGTCCCATCCCTTGACATGTCATCTCCCTTTCCCTCTTTTTTTCTATGTTTAGCCCCAACAGCTGTTTTGCTTCAACTTACTACTGGTACACTGGTACCTGCTCGCTCAGCACTCACGGCGCCCCCCCTTCACCCCTCCCTCTTCTATGTCAACATTCTATGATGGAATCTTATGACAGGGCGCCTACTCCTGTTAGTCCCATAGACTGTATATAAGAATGGACCAACAGATCCCGTTGCTCTGGACGGAGACCAGTGAAGGCCTTTAGAAGCACTTTTCTGGTGATGGCTGAGCGTTACTGAGCAGCCTCCAACTGAGAGAAACGACATAAATGTGACGTGAGCAACCTGTCTGAAAGTTGGAAGTCTTCTGGTAGCTGTGCCAAGAGAAATCTCAATCATTCCCAATCTAGCAGAGACGGAGAGCGTAGGTATATGTAAGGAGATAACATAGACACAGGCTAATTATTGATCACTAAAATGATAGTTAACATTAGTAATTAAACTTAAACAGCTAATGGAAGTCCAAACTGCCTGAGAGCTTCTCCTGTACTATACGGTAATTCCTCTACTATGAGACAGTAAGTCTCGTGGTTATGACCCAATCGTTAGCCTATTTTTATAAAAACGTCTGCTACGGAGCCATAACGTGAGGTACAAGGTAATGGAGCCTTTTATACATTGTCGTGTTTCTTTAGAAATAAACAATGGACAAATAGAGTCTTTAAACTCTTCAGATGTAAAGTTATTCTCTGTCAAAGTGACGTCAAAATGAATGGCAGTCAATGGGATGCTAACGGGAGGTGATGGCTTGGTAGCATTAAAATGGCGCCATAGGAGATTCGAGCTCTGAGGCGAAGCTTACCCCCTTGGTTAGTCCTCTAAAATGTTATATAACATTGAGGAAATGCAGAAATGATTTAGAAACGCACAACAGCAGCAACATATTGAAAATACCAAAAAAAGATTTTTATTTAAAAAAGAAATTTAACCATCGCTTTGGCCCCCCCCATGGAACTGCGCCCATATGCGCCGCATATAGTGCATACCCACTTTTTGCACCACTGAGTACATCTACTCCAGTACTGTACTTCAGTCCAAATGTTGAGGTACTTGTACTTTACTTGAGTCTTTTCTTTTCATGCCACTTTCTACTTCTACGAAATATTGTACTTTTTACTCCACTACATTCATCTGTTACAGCTTTAGTTACTAGTTACTTTACACATTAAGATTACTGTACACAAAACACATGTAGTTTATAAAATCTTTAGTTTTATTCTAAAGTAAACTAGCCAACAATATAACGGCCTACAAGTCCAGCTGAGATGATTAGACCATTAAACACACACCTGTTTGGATCCTTTACACTTTCTAAAATGTGACAATTTTTCTGCATCGAGTACTTTTACTTTGAATACTTTAACTACATTTTCCGGATGATACTTAAATACTTTTACTGAAGTAATATTTTCAATGCAGGATTTTTACTTGTAACAGAGTATTTCTACAGTGTGGCATTAGTACTTTTACTTAAGTAAAGGATCAGAATACGTCTTCCACCGCTGTTTATTGCCAAAGTAAGTTACACTTTCGAGGACCTGCCTGGGTGGTTGGTTTTTACAGTCGCTGTCGGAGTCGGTATTTCAATAATTATTTTATCTTTTTCTCAGGGGGCGGTCCTAGGGGGAGGGGAGGTGCAATGGTGGCCAGTGCCTCCGTAATATTAAGCCTCGAGCTTAATACAAAAGGGCTGTGTGCAGTCATTGAGGAAGTGGCTGTACTCTGGGTGAACTCTGAGGAACAGAAGGTGCATTGTGTATCAGATACATAAGCAGAAAAACAGGAAAAACAAGTTAAGAGAACAGAAGAGGAAGTTGCACCACACAAAGGTCTTGACTGTGGCATGTGTGTCTGTGAAGATACCAGTTTCTGTGTAGAAATTAGAGGACACCCCCTTGTGAGGATAAGATATAAGCCGGAGGGAGAGAATAGAGGAGCGTTCATTCTCGGAGGACATCTTGGTGGACCAGCTCTGACTTTGTCTGTTGATAGGGAAACTTAGACTCCATTTGTGAATCCACAGCTGTGTTGTAACTCTTATGCTTGACTCAGTAACTTTGCTTAACTGAACTCTTTGTCTCAGATTGATCCTTGTGTTTTGGGTAAACTTAAGTCCGATCAAAGACGGCGCGGGAATTAATAAATTGGAGTCAGATCTCTCTGGCCTTAGGGCCTTATTTCGGGCCGATCTTTTAGACAAAATTCCCAGTTCATAACTCTTGCACAACTTCTCACTGACCACACTCATAACAGTTGCTTATTTTATTATGTTCTTTGTACTTTTGTACTGTCCCACACCCAATGAAACCGGTCTATATCAGCTTATCATGTGTAAACTCACAGAGGGTAATGATCTAATCAAGCAGACACACATTGAGATGAGCACCATTGTACTTTTATCTTTATTCCTGTAGGACTATTTTATTAAGAGAATGTGTGTGCTCATTGCAAAAGAGCTGTGTGTAGTCAAATAGAGGAAATGGTTAACCAAGTGACCTCTTCATGCACAGAAGGTTAAGCTTAAGTCATAGAAATAAGTAGGGCCTTATATGGCATAAAAGTGAATTGTTTGAAGGTTACGAGAACAAGAAGAGGAAGTTGCACCAGACTGATTGATTTTGATTGATTTTGATTGATTTTTTTTGACCACTTAAATATAAAAATATGAAACAGTACTCTGTGTCATACATTAAAATACATAAATAGTCAGGAACGACACAATCAAGCCAAAAGACTTATTTCCATTGTGGTCCCTATAAGGGCAGGGGGAGAGGACATGTGGCAGCAGATCACACATCAATCATTCATCATACATTAAACAAATTCATCCGTATTATACAGAAAAATTAACAATAAAATTAGACTATGATGTGATAAT
>NC_050182.1:2051956-2056956 GCF_008315115.2 Sander lucioperca | reverse complement strand
CTGTTACAGCCCCTCCTCTGCATTGCAGGGGAGGTTCCTCCTGCAGGCAGAGGAGGGTCGTTAGTGATTGGAGCCACCTGGGCTCAGGGTATTTAAACTGCTTCTAACCACTCTTCTCTCTCTCTCTGCTCCTCCAGGTATGATCCTGTTTTGTTTGTTCCTTTATAGTTTTACTTAGTTTTCACTCAGTCATTTTCATACACACACACACACACACACAGATTTACTCATTCATGCACTTGACATACACCTTACATTATGACATTCTCATACTTCATTCCTTTTTCTTTGTTTAAAGTTAATTGTTTTGATTTACAATAAAATATCTTGATTGGCCTATACTTGTTGTTGGTGTCTCCTCATTCTTTGCCACAGGCTGTGAGCCGGCTTGTGACACTACGGTCAGTCAATTCACACGCAATCGCAAGGTAATGTAAGTCAATGGAGGCCAAACGGCGTTGATAAATACACTAAAAAGCGAGTATGCGTCTTGATAACATTGGAATTGACGTGACATACATACGCCATTTCATGAGATCAGTCTGCAGCAGCAGAGCTATTGTCACAACAGACACAAACATTAACAAATGTAAACACAGCATGTGGCGCACCATTAAGGCTGATTTATACATCTGCGTAAAATCTACGTAGGTACGTGTAGACACAAACCTACGCCGGACCCTACACCGTAGCCTGACGTGCATCTCTTGAAAAATGGAACTACACGTCGCAGCGACGCACGTGGCTCGGCCGTGGCTTGGTAGTGTTGCATTTCCCCCCCGACCCATTTCCTGGTTCTCCTTCTCCATCAACCACATGAAATTAAGGAGAGGGTTAACTTCTCCTGCTCCAGATTTCCCACCGTGGTCAGAAAGAACAGGGGAGACACTTTGTTTCTCTCACTATGACTCTAGAGTCACTACTCACTCTGAAGATAATCACACACACACACACACACACACACACACACACAAACACACACACACACACGCCGGCTCGACGCACACACCAGCACACAAGTTACTCTACGTGGAGACTCCACAGAACCGTAAAACAGCCTTTACCCTGTCGCTCTCTTGCCTCGTGAAAAAGCAAAAAGCCCACAGGCCACAAAACATACCGGGAACTCAGCTGACACAAACACACACTGACCAAGGTCTGACTGCACGCCCAAACACTACAGTGTCAGGTGTTTGCAGCAGGGGGAGGGTGAGGTTCGAAAGAAACAAAAAGACTGTGGTGTGTTTGTGTGAGGGGTGTAGGATATATTTTTGTGAGAATAAAGTGAGAGGCCTTAGAGTTCATGAGCTGACCTTGTCCTCTCTGCTTCTCTGGGTTATGAGAGGCCATCTGGTCTTTGTAAGTGATAAGATATTATAAAGGGAGTGCAGGATATTGGCACTACCCGGGGAAATGATTAGAAACTGAGAAAGGCCTCCTCTGATCAGGCGAAGCAGAGACCACAATGGAGCTGTGTCTAAGATGTGTTTCGCAATAACTAAGAAGTAAGAGAGAGCTCCGTGCATATGTGTGTGTGTGTGTGTGTGTGTGTGTGTGTGTGTGTGTGTGTGTGTGTGTGGGAGGGGGGCAGAGTAGAAATAGAGAAAGAGGAAGCAGACGTGTAGATGCGACCGCAGCAGAGTTGGTGGAATACGTTTTAAGTGTTGTACCCAGTGTGTGCGGTGTCGGAAACAAACTCCACACACTTCTTTTTAGTTTCTGTGTTTTCAGCAGTGATAAATCTGTTAGGTCAGGCTGCAGGCATCAGACAGCTTTTCCAAACTAGCATCCGTGGCTAAGCGAACTTCTGATAGGGTGGGCCGACTGCTTGCCTTTACGTGATTTGTCAAGATCCGAGGTAAATCACGTAGTGCCCTCTGGGTAGTGTAGTTTATGTAACGTTAGGGTCAATCTCTCTGACACTGACGCTTTCTCTGTCAGTGGTAGAGTACCGGCTACATGCCAGAAGTAGCGGTACGCAAGAAAAAGTGCAGGTACGCTTAAGAGTAAAATGTAGAAGTGCTGGTACTGCGTACCGGTGAGTACCGGCCCACTTCGAGCACTGGTCACGTGGGTCTGGCTGCTGCTTCTGGATTTTGGATTTTTCGAACGGCCATTACTGGCGACTCGTTCAGAATACGATCTCATATTGGACTAAAATAGTTCACCAAAACGAGTTTCTGAAAACATTTTAAGAGAGAAATAGGCCGGGCAGTTGCTGAATCTGTCTTCATTTCAGATCAACAAAGGTCAGTTTAAAAGATTTTCGTCAGATTTTGAGAGGCTCTAGTCACGCTCATCCCGCTCGCCATTTCCGGGTGAGTCCCGACTGGCCTGTCTCCGACTGAACATGTCAGGACGGCCAAAATGAAGGCCGACGGCTCCTCCGACGGACGACGGCACGGAACACACCGACCAGACTCGAGTCACCGACCTCGCCAGACGGTCCCAACGGCCGATTATCGGCTCAGTGTGTAACTGCTTTAACAATCTCCACGAGAAAAGCCGGACCTGGACTACAATCTCTTTCCAGCTCTCAGCGAAGGCGGTCGCTTTTTCTCCCTCTCCCTCCCAGGCCTACCCTGCTTGCTATCTTGTCTTGTGTCGTCTGCTGTTAACTTTTTAGAGACTCTCCCTGCAAGGCTCTACAAATACCTAAAAATCATGGAATTGATTAACTGGTCTCTCAGCGCAATTGACACTGTATTCTCGAGGAGGAGCGCTGGTTCGGGTGAGCCAACATGTCCTGACGGGACGTTTGCTGCGGGGTACACGATGGACGGCTGGGAGAAATGGCGTGTCGTGTGTCTCTCTGCTCTTTCCGTGGAGGACGTTGAGGATATCTACCTATTTGGAACCCTGATAACTGGAATGTTGCTGATTGGAGGATGCTTCGCTCTGGTTTATCGAAGAATTGGAAAGACTTTGGTAGCTGTCCAAAGCCCAAGGAAGCTGCCTGGCCTGACTGAAGCTGTCGAAAAAGCGATCAGTTTGCAAACTGGGACTATTAATCGCGTGATGGAAACCAACATGGTAATGACCCGCGGCTTGGATACCATCATGAGGAAGGTCATGGATTTGGAAAGAAAAATTGACTAGTTGAACAGTGTGTAGTTGGACAATAGAATGAATGTTTAAATTAGAGCAGCCATTCGTGTAGACAAAACAAATTTAATCTTTCGGATCCCTTATCCTGAACGGCCTTGCCGAGGCCGTATCTTGGAACAAACAGTCACCCTGTTGGGGCTCTGCAAGCGAGACGCTCTTGGTTCCTCCCCCGTCTTCCCCACTGCCTGCTGATTGTTCAAGGGTGTCACCATGGCAACGTGCTGTGTTTTCGCTATAACATTCTGCGGACTGGGACACTAGTGGGACTGCCGGGCTGTGCGTTTCTCAGCAGGCCAAACTCCCCCAACCTACCCTCTCCCCAGTCCCACGCCTTCGCAGCCAAATGTGCAACTGTACATTTATGTTATGTTATGTTATGTTATGTTCAGCAGTGCAAATGTACTGTTTGTGTGCCTATGTGCTGAGGTGTTTTTTTTCCTGTTCCCACACTGTTCTTATCTTTATGAGGATAGTCTGAGAGTTGCTTTTTTTTCCCCTCTCCTCTCCTCATGTGATGCTGTATTCTCCCTGCGAGAGTTAAGAGAGAGTTGTTTTGGCGCCGCATATATGGCGACTCGGTGTGTCTGTGCGTGTTGCTTTAATGTGACATGCACCTACAACACCAGGACAAATTCCTTGTGTGTGTGTAAACGTACTTGGCAATAAAGCTTTTTCTGATTCTGATTTCTGATTCTGATTCTGATCCAGCTGATAAGCGAAGCCGCCACCATGAAGAAGGCAGAGCCTAAGATGTATAAAAGTATGAGGTTTTTAGTTAGCCAGCATCAGCTGCTGGACAGGACTATGTCTGTTTGCTAGGAAGAGAAATAGGCTGCCTTGAAGGAGTCTGATCCTTGTGCATGTAGTATCTGATGGACTTATAGGTTTAATGTCTGTATAAAGCTCAAATGTGCTGAGTCATAATAAGAACGTTCATCATGGGTACTGTGGAGTAATAATTAACCTCTTAGTGGCGTGATTTCGATGGGATGTTTAAAAGACAGGTCTGGGATTGGATGCTGAGGGGTTAACGAACTATAGGAAGCCCCTGAAGAGGACACTAACCTATGCTATGTCAACTTGAATGTTCCATATGTTATCTAACATGTTACCTAAGCTATCCCATATAAGCTGTGAAATGTAAAGGTAGATTTAGATTGCATATTGGCGGTGTGTTCTCCAGACCTTCCATGGAGTCTGTAAATGGATGCTGTAATCTTTGATGTAATAAATCTTTTTATACTAAGAGCAGTGTCTACGAAGTTCCTTCTCCATACAACGGCAACACAGCGCTGCAACTAAAATATCCCACATGCACAAGTAATTATTCTGCAATATCATTCACTAAAGCTTTGATATAACTTATCTAAAGTGAATCCTGTGTCTTGATTTGATTCTGGTCTACCATTTTAACGAACACTTACATGGTGTACTGACCACAAATTGGAGTCGGATAGTATCTGGCCTTTTGGGCCAGACCAGAACTGGTCAACGGTCACACTTTAACCAACAGGGGGTTAGCTTGAGGTCATGCTAAAGGCAATACACTTCATCTATCTCCAATTACAAAACAGAGATAGTGTGTAGGATAGATTTAGTACAAAAATTTAACTAACCCAAAAATTGAACGAAATTCTTAGCAGCAGTTCACCCAGTAAACATAAATCTAAATCTAAAAAGATGTGTCTTGTATTTGATAATGTAAATTATTCTAACAGTGCGGCGGCGGCGGGGGGGGGCTAGTGAGTGTGTGTGTTCAGTGTGGTGATGGTTTGTGGAAACAGCTGTTCCTGAGTCTATTTGTCCTGGTCCTGATTGACCTGTAGCGCCTACCAGAGGGCAGCAGGTCAAACGGGGTAGGCCGGATGGGAGCAGTCTGTGATTTTTATTTT
>NC_050182.1:2044456-2046956 GCF_008315115.2 Sander lucioperca | reverse complement strand
CTGAACCCTGCAAACGGAGATCCAGTTTGAAGGTGACGTGCTTGATTTTGACTGAATGTCCTAATTTGAGTAACTTCTGATTGGGTCGGTCGGCCCATCTCGGGACTAGGCCGGCCGTTGCCGACTGGCCAAATGCTTAATAATAATAATAATTAATATTAAAACCATAGTGAAATCGCGTAAGCGATAAAAAACGGCCTATGCGCTGTCAGTCTGTAAAGACAATTCATTTGTACATTTAAAAAAAAAAAAATCTGACCGGCCCACATTAAAAAAATTGGTCCGGCCCCTCTGGCATTTGCCAGATTTGCCAGATGGCCAATCTGCCCCTGAACATAATGTTCCTAGAACCCTTTTTTTCTCATGTTCCGACTGGACCAATTTGGGGATTTTTAAGTTCCTCTGGCTGCAGTTCCTGTAACTCTTTCAGCTCCTACTTCAGGACAGAGTCTTTTCTCTTTTCAGCAGAGGAACCTAGGTCAACGAGGGTCGGGTTTCCAGTACAGACAGACCAACAACGGGACAATTTAAACAATTTTCGCCATCTTATTCATCACTAATTTCACTTCTCACGTTTTAGGCGAGAAATGAACTGTTTAGATTTCGAATATAGGCAGTGTTGCGAAAATTGATGCCGAATCGACAATTTGCGTCAAAGTTTTAAGAGTTGAGGAGCTCCATGAAGTGAGGCGACAGCCAGCAGGCGCCTGCCCCGGCCGCTAGCTCGTCGCTGGGCCATGACTGGCTCAGAGACCCCGCTGTGAGCTGGAGGTCTCTGAGACCGGTCTCACACACACACACACACACACACACACACACACACACACACACACACACACACACACACACACACACACACACACACACACCTACACACACCCCGCTGTAAGCTGGAGGTCTCTCAGACCGCTCTCGTAAATAAGAGGCTTTTATTTCGCCGTTGATGGTTCGTTAGTTTAAATATCACAACACGTGTCCATCATAAGATTAACGGGAACCTGTGGTTAACTGTCTTTTCAGAGTTAAACACATTTTAGTGTTAAACTATTTGAATAAGCTGTTTCTCACGTGATAGTCATGATTATCACTGACCTTGTGGAAAGCACAGAAAACCCCTGAGGGCAGGGCATGCAGAGGAGACTTCAAGCCTGACCAGAGATAAGAAAGTTTCTCTTTTTGTGCTATTACTCCCTTTTCCTCTATAAAAAAGACTATCGACTGTCATTTTCAGTACTTTATGCTGAAGTGCTGTAAAACCGACTCTACTTGCTGCAAGTAAACAAACTTTTAAGAGAACTCCAGTGATTTTGTCCATTCTTTGATAATATAAATAATTATCCTACCATGTGTCTATTAGCAGGACCTGGGACATTCATTGGGGGATGGTAAACGTGCCTGCACAAAGACGACCTGTCTCCAGCCAACCAATGGGAGAAGACTACGGCCGAGTAGAATAGTATATTAAGTCTAGTTAGTCTATTGCTCTATTTTAGTAGCCCTCAGTGCCAAGAGCTGTAAGAGCTGGCTCATTGCCAGTTCTTTGTCTTGAGAGTGTGAACTAGAGCTGAAGATCTTTGTCTTAATTTCTATCATTGTACACAGGCTCGGGTCGGGCTCAGGCTTGCGTTCCAGGTTGCGTGGTAAATGAGCGGTCAGGTGATGCGTTTTGATAAGCGTGAAAATGGATGCTGAGAAGGTGAAACGGAGGCTGGCCTCTGGAGGACTTATATTATTTCCTTGTTCCTACTTCCAAGTGGCCTATTGACCCTTTGCAAACACGTGACCACGTGAAGATGCCATGACGGACGGCGCAAGCACAGGCTAAACAGTAGTAGACGAGCGGAAAGTTTCATAGTTTCAATCAGTTTGAAATACATAACACTAAATAAACTGTATTCATGGCTTTATGGCTTCTTCTGTTGAACAACAAGTTGTCGTGCCGTTATCGGTCGAGGTAGGGCATCTGGTAGGTGCTCACAAAGAGCAGTATTTGGAGAAGTTGGAGATAGCAGGATTGGATACCCATAATTCTTTCTCCCTTCGTTTTCAACTCTGGGAAGTGCAGTCATTAATTATCTATCACATGTTAATCCATGCAGTAAATCACGGAGTGTGTATGATCAGTAGTAACCACACATAATTGTAACATCTAATCATCTTCTTATCTGTGATTATATTCGCTGCGTAGCCTATGTTTAGATTTGACCGGTGGATATTTCGACGCGATGGGCAGCAGCTAGCGAGCCGTCCAAAGCTAGCTGCAGCTAGCTCGTCAGCTAGCCGGGGTAGGAGCACCGCAGACCCGCAATTAACTCGTTTTTTTTTTTTGGTTGGTGAGGATTACTCTGCATGCTTGTGAATGTGAGAACACAAACACGAACGAAAACGTACGAGTTTAGCTTGCTGTCCGTCTACAGCATATAGCTCTTCCGCCGTCCGTCATGGCGTTCATAATTCGCGTGAGCGGAGCGTGACGTCACGTGCAAAGGGTCTATAGCCT
>NC_050182.1:2026956-2034456 GCF_008315115.2 Sander lucioperca | reverse complement strand
ACTTTGACAGAGAATAACTTTACATCTGAAGAGTTTAAAGACTCTATTTGTCCATTGTTTATTTCTAAAGAAACACGACAATGTATAAAAGGCTCCATTACCTTGTACCTCACGTTATGGCTCCGTAGCAGACGTTTTTATAAAAATAGGCTAACGATTGGGTCATAACCACGAGACTTACTGTCTCACAGTAGAGGAATTACCGTATAGTACAGGAGAAGCTCTCAGGCAGTTTGGACTTCCTTTAGCTGTTTAAGTTTAATTACTAATGTTAACTATCATTTTAGTGATCAATAATTAGCCTGTGTCTATGTTATCTCCTTACATATACCTACGCTCTCCGTCTCTGCTAGATTGGGAATGATTGAGATTTCTCTTGGCACAGCTACCAGAAGACTTCCAACTTTCAGACAGGTTGCTCACGTCACATCTACGTCTTCAAGCTCAGTTGGAGGCTGCTCAGTAACGCTCAGCCATCACCGGGAAAGATCTTCTAATATCCTTCACTGGTCTCCGTCTAGAGCAACAGGATCTGTTGGTCCATTTTTATATACTGTCCATTTTATTTTATTTAAATATTAATAGAATAGAAAAGTTCCCCACCGCTGGAAAACTCTGGAAAAAAAAGTCCTGTTTTACACGGCCGAATGTAAACAGGAATATTCTCTTTCATTAGGAGTGGGAACAGCTAAAGACCCAGATATCCTATCTTCCAGATCCATTTCCTGCTGCCTGGATCGGTTTGCACAGAAACTTCTGGATGTGGTCGGACATGAGGGTCGCCCCCTACAGGCACTGGGCGGATAATCAGCCGGACGGGAGTAAACGCTGTGTGAAGATGAATATAGACGACGACACGGCCGACTGGAGCACTGAATCCTGCAGAAATGGGTTCTTCTTTATCTGTTACTCAGGTGAGTCCGGCTCCTAGTTTCTGTTTCTGCAGAAAGGCTGGGTTAAAATTCATTCTTTGTGTGAGTGATCTGCAGGGCCGCACGGAAACTGCACACACAGAATTACACTGAATGTTTTAGCATTATTTAAACAATTAAAACATTTAAAACGTCATTCAACATTCAACACATTCTCACTCTCCCATCGTGTTAAATATGGACGGTTGGTCCCTACATACTACTCTCTACTGCTGTCTCTCTACATACTACTCTCTACTGCTGTCTCTCTACATACTACTCTCTACTGCTGTCTCTCTACATACTACTCTCTACTACTGTCTCTCTACGTACTACTCTCTACTGTTGTCTCTCTACATACTACTCTCTACTGCTGTCTCTCTAAATAATACTCTCTACTGCTGTCTCTCTACATACTACTCTCTACTGCTGTCTCTCTACATACTACTCTCTACATACTACTCTCTACTGCTATCTCTCTACGTACTACTCTCTACTGCTGTCTCTCTACATACTACTCTCTACTGCTGTCTCTCTACATACTACTCTCTACATACTACTCTCTACTGCTGTCTCTCTACATACTACTCTCTACTGCTGTCTCTCTACATACTACTCTCAACCGTTGTCTCTCTACATAGTACTGTTTACTGCTGTCTCTCTATGTACTACTCTCTACTGCTGTCTCTCTACGTACTACTCTCTACTGTTGTCTCTCTACATAATACTCTACTGATGTCTCTCTACATACTACTCTCTACTGTTGTCTCTCTACATACTACTCTCTACTGATGTTGTAGTATCTGAATGTTTATAACTTTAAGCTTTAACAGGTTCAGATGCACCTTTGCCCCACTTTTGCTGAAACATCTGGAAATTGTTAACATTAGCAGAGGGGCCCCTAAAACAGAGGAGACTCTGTTGGAGCTATGCCATGTGTAAGGCATCAATTGGTCAGTTCCCTGCTCCAATCACATACTCACACATATCACTTTTTCAAGTTAAACAAAACATAGGGAATATATACTCTGTTTCACCAACAGAATTTTAGAGTAGCCATTTTGGGATTGACTGAGGTGCTCTCCAGATTTTCCATGGTCTGTAAATTGATGCTGAAATCTTTGATGTAATAAAACCTTTTTATAATCAAGATCAGTGTCAGCGAATCCCTCTTCCATACAACATCACAGAATCAACAACTAAAGATACCACAATGTCTCTCTACATACTACTCTCTACTGCTGTCTCTCTACATACTACTCTCTACTGCTGTCTCTCTACATACTACTCTCTACATACTACTCTCTACTGTTGTCTCTCTACATACTACTCTCTACTGCTGTCTCTCTACATACTACTCTCTACTGCTGTCTCTCTACATACTACTCTCTACTGCTGTCTCTCTACATACTACTCTCTACATACTACTCTCTACTGCTGTCTCTCTACATACTACTCTCTACTGCTGTCTCTCTACATACTACTCTCTACTGTTGTCTCTCTACATACTACTCTCTACTGCTGTCTCTCTACATACTACTCTCTACTGCTGTCTCTCTACATACTACTCTCTACTGCTGTCTCTCTACATACTACTCTCTACTGCTGTCTCTCTACATACTACTCTCTACATACTACTCTCTACTGCTGTCTCTCTACATACTACTCTCTACTGCTGTCTCTCTACATACTACTCTCTACTGTTGTCTCTCTACATCGGGGGTCACCAACCTTTTTGAAACTGAGAGCTACTTCATGGGTACTGAGTCATATGAAGGGCTACCAGTTTGATACACTCTTCTGAAATAAAAAATTTGCTCAGTTTGCCTTTAGTTCTATATGATTATTAATGATTAATGATAGTCATCTATGTGAAGACACTAATCACGTTAATGATTTCTCACAATAATTATCAACAATGACTTAAGGTGGGAAACATATCAATATTCAATTTTCATTTTTAGAACAGGCCTGAGGGCTACTCATGTGGTCCTTGGGGGCTACCTGGTGCCCGCGGGCACCGTGTTGGTGACCCCTGCTCTACATACTACTCTCTACTGCTGTCTCTCTACATACTACTCTCTACTGCTGTCTCTCTACATACTACTCTCTACTGCTGTCTCTCTACATACTACTCTCTACTGATGTCTCTCTACATACTACTCTCTACTGTTGTCTCTCTACATACTACTCTCTACTGTTGTCTATCTACATTCTATCTTTTTTACGCTTTTGACAGTTTAAAAAAAGTTTTTTCAAACGTTCCTTCCTTTTACATTTGTATAGGGGCCATTAAAAAAACTCAATCCAGGCCAGTAGAACATTGTTTTTCAGTCACCCGACTGGACAGCGTTGAACCCTGATGTGTTTGGTTGTTGTGTGTGCAGACGTGCGGGCGTCGGTGTTGCGGTCGGTGAAGGTTCGGCTGAGCGGAGGATCTGTTGAGCTGAACGACCCGGCGCTGCAGGACGCCATCCTGCTGCAGGTCAGACGCTGCTACGCTGCAGCTTTGTGTCTCTACAGGTTTTTCTATGTGTGTGTGTGTGTGTGTGTGTGTGTGTCTGTGTGTGTGTGTGTGTGTGTGTGTGTGTGTGTGTGTGTGTGTTCTTGTTTAACTCTATTCGTGGGGTCCAAAAACCGGGAGTCCAGTATGCTTGTGGGGTCCGGACAGCTTTGTGGGGCCAAAATGCTGGACCCCACAAGGTTAAAGGTCTGTTTGAGGGTTAAGACTTGGTTTTAGGATTAGGGTTAGAATTAGGTTATGGTTAGGGTGAGGGTAAGGGTTAAGGTTAGGCATTTAGTGGTGATGGTTAAGGTTAGGGTAAGGGGCTAGGGAATGCATTATGTCAATGACGGGTCCCCACAAAGATAGTGAAACGCACTGTGTGTGTGTGTGTGTGTGTGTGTGTGTGTGTGTGTGAATGTAACTGAGTCTCATTAGATGAGTTTAGAATGAGGAATGAGCAACATCTAGTGGAGTCTAGAGGAAGTGCAGCGAGATCTCTTCTGCAGTTTGACAACAACAACAGCGTGTGAAATGGGACAGCCTGGTAAACTATCTGAAGCTTGTTATGTGAAAACATTTTCCAAGTCTACGTTACAAAGTGCTACACAAAACTGCAACACCAAAAACCCGGAGCAGTCATAAAAACATCAGGTTTTTAAAACAAATAAAAATTATTGGGTGTATAAAAACTTGTAGAGTGTAGGTAAGAAAAGGAAAAACATTTTAAAAAAGAATTACAATACAGTTTTAATGAGGTTCAAAGCTCAAACAAAATCAGAAAACAATGTTTTAATAACCCACCAGACTCCATGAAAATAATCACTACTTTTATCATCGTAAAACACATTTCATTCCAAGTGGACAGAAACTAAATAGAATTATCAAAAGCCATCTTGGTTCATCTTCCCACTGTTCCAACAATCACCACTCTGGTTTGGTTGAAATAAACCCTTAATTCACCCATTTACATGTGGAAATATGCTGGTTCTATACACACTAAAAGTCCTGATTATTTACATGGAGTCTGGTGGAAATATGCTGGCTCTTTACACGCTAAAAGTCCTGATTATTTACATGGAGTCTGGTGGAAATATGCTGGCTCTATACACGCTAAAAGTCCTGATTATTTACATGGAGTCTGGTGGAAATATGCTGGCTCTATACACGCTAAAAGTCCTGATTATTTACATGGAGTCTGGTGGAGTTTGGTGATGGTGATTTCGGGGCTGTTTGATGCTAAACTAAAAGGTCTATCTCTGTAGGGATCCTTTCATTTGCACATTAACGTTAACCTGCAGCTTGTTGAAACCGTTTCAGCTGCAGCAGAAGCTGGCGGCGGCGGGGATCAGAGAGGGAGTGAAGCTGCGATGGATGAAGCAGCCGGATGGGAAGGTTTTCCACAGAGCGCCGCCTGCTGGCCGGAAGGAGGAAACCGTCTGTGGGGAACCAGGGATCCATATTTAATAAGTTAATAACCTGCAACGTGATTCATTCTGTGCTGATCTTTCTGTTTGAGATCTTTAGGTTTTAGGTTATCTCTTTCGACATTACAAATCTATTAGCTTTATTAAATTTAGAGGTGCTGTAGGTAGGATGGTGAAGATCCAGGACTTAGCCAAAATATTTGAACATCAACAACTTCTCAGTCCCTCCCCCCCTTTCTGCTGAAGCCCAAAGCGGTCTCCTAGCTATACGTCCACACCGCCGCCGACTTGATCTTCTAAAGATACAGGAAGTCATTCATCTTCAATGGAAGCTGCTTCTCTCAGCTGCAAGGAGCGGAAAATCTGTCGGCGTCACGTTTTGGGCGTTTTTGGCGTTTTGAGCGACCAGAGCGTCAATCAGAAAGTTGAAAGTAGGTCAACTTTATGGTAATGAGCTATGACGCCGTTCAGCGGCAACCAATCAGAATATAGACGTCCTTCACGCTGGCTGATTCCAGAGAAACATACGATGTAAACTTTGGTTCCTACCAAAACATTAGTTCAGAGAAAAAGGAGGAGAAGCTCATCATGGCCGTTGCTGGGTTCCCTATCATTTCTGATATTTGCGTATAGGGACCAGTTAACGTTACCTGCCGGTCACATGGTCTCTAAACAGTCCGCTCACGGTGAAGTCCTGCACGGATCAACAGCTGGCGGCTGCTCGCTCTGCCTGCACGCTGCTGCGGTTCAGCGGCTAACGAGCGAGCTAACTGCTAACAGACACCGCTGCGACCAACAACCAATACACATTCTGTCATTATATATGTCATTTATAAAAGGTTTCTAGTGTCAGTGTATTGGCCGTGCAGTGGCTGCTTGATCTTTTTCCATGATGAACATAGAATGCTGCTACGTCAGAGCGGCCAAAGCCTCAAACAGCTTCCCTGGACTTCGTACGGTCGTGTAATTGTTATTTTTAATCTATTGATACGTGTACAACAACAGCTTTATCTCATTTTTCGTGGTGGCCAGCATGAGAAATGGGAACCATTAATTCAGAGGTTGGGTTTCGGAAAAACACAGCGGGGAAAGGACGCCTCACTACTCCCTACCGTAGTCGTGCTGTGATCACGAAATATGCTTCCCATTGAAATACATTACTTCACATTTTCGTGCTGACCACCACGTAAAAAACGAGAAAAACGTCCCCGTGAACACGAATCAATAGATTAAATAACGTGACCATTTCATGACCTGCCGTGAGACCGGGTTGTCCCTCCACAACGGAGAATGAATGTGTGCATGAGCAGTGATTGACACGCAGCTGGCCCGTCTAGTTGTGCACCAAACCAAAAACATGGGAAACTGTTTTTCAACTTGCAATTACGCGACACTCAAAGCAGAATTTGGCAGATTTGCCGACTTTGAGACTCATAAATCCCCC
The DNA here is from genome assembly GCF_008315115.2 of Sander lucioperca. NCBI lineage: Eukaryota > Metazoa > Chordata > Actinopteri > Perciformes > Percidae > Sander > Sander lucioperca. The sequence continues at coordinate 2,028,171 of NC_050182.1, read as the reverse complement.
CAGAAGCAGAAGCAGAGAGTTTAATATTCAGGCTGTGAAAGAGCTTGCTGTGAGTCAGCTGTGTGGTAGCATACTTAGAAAATATTATCATTGTTTTTGCTTGATTTGCTAAATTCTAGGATGGTTTTGGAACTTTGTTGCTGACTTTTTCAGGACTTTATGTGGACCAAACTGTAAGTGAGGAGACTGTATGAGACGTGCAATTATTGAGTCAAAGATATTTGACTTTTTCGATGAAATAAAAGCACGTCAATAATCTCTACATGTCTGGCCCTTGATGTGATTCTCTTTTTCCAGTGTGGCCCTCTGGGAAGTTGAGTTTGATCCCCCTGCTCTAGACTGTCAGACCTTGTGCACCCCGATCTATTCTTCCCCTCATCTCTCTCTTACCGGCAATTTCCACTGGATGCGTAACGTCTGCGGAGTCATTAGGTTTCCATTAAAGTCAGTGTGTGTGTTTCCACTGACTGCAGAACGTCTGCGTCCCGACTCCGTCCCAGCTCCGGCGGTCCCAGCCCTCCGGAGCAGATACCAGAGCTTCTATTGTTGCTGGACGCCGGAGAGCTCCGCAGCAATTCAGCACACGGCAGATAGTGCAGGACAGGAAGTCGAGCACAGAAACAAAATAAAAATCTGGTTAATTTTCAAAGTAAAATCCAGCGTGCTCACGGCGGATCATATCTCCCTGCACTACACCTTGAAAACACAGCTCAGAGTAGTTTCCCCTCTACTCCTCTGGATGGAAACTAACTGCTGGTGGTTTTGTGGTTCTATTCTACGTGAATTCGTGAGATCTCGTGGGTCCTCGTGACTACAGCGGTCAGTCATGGTCGCAGCCGTGCCGCAACAAATCCAGACCTGGTATTGACGGACGGCGGAGCACGCAGCGGAGGCGGTCCGCAGACGTTCCCCATCCAGTGGAAATCCACATTTATACTTTCTTTCTTGGGCCTCGTCTTCTCCAGCAGCGGGACTGCTGTCTTCACACCCCAGGGTGGGGGCCCCTGTATTACGTCTCGTGTACTTTGCTCGAGGCCGCTGTGACCCTACCTATCTTACATTGACTGCTGAAGCTAAACCATCTGTGCGTCACATTTCCTTTGTTTGGGGAACCACCGTCTCTATGACAGCACACAACTCTGTGCAATAAGCATACACCAAAACACACTTGGTCTCTTAGGCCGGCTTCACGCTGGCTGCGTGGCGTGAGCGTGT
>NC_050182.1:2009456-2024456 GCF_008315115.2 Sander lucioperca | reverse complement strand
AAACAGGACACACAAAGTCAGTCCACGCAGCTACACATGGAAACAGTTAACGCAGAAAAGTCCCGGGACAGTGACGCCAGCCCTGAAGCACTCAGAGACACAGAGAGCCAAAATAATATGAAATATGACCGACGCTAGGGACTCATTTATATTACATTATTAAATTAGTTTTAAGGTGAGAAATTGCAGGCAGAACATTGTGTCTTCATGTTTTAGTCATTCTGTAGTAGAGCCCTGCGCGGGACTGTTTTCTTCATCTCGCTCCCGGCGAATTTCTGACCATTACCGCCCGCACCCGCAACACGTGTGTTACACTCCCGCCCGCACCCGCAATGTGTACGTCCACTCCCGCCCGCTCCCGCAAAACTCTGAGAATTTATGCCCGCACAATAATAGAGATGCATTGATGTTGTATCTTCTCCCGTCCCGCATGAGAAAACACGTCATTTTATAGGTTAATAGGGAGAAGATGAAGGTAAAGAAGGCAGGTGCTTGCTGCTGTTAGACGGGGAGGAAGGAGCAGAAGGAGAGGGAGAGAGGGGGAGGAAGGAGCCGAGGATGAGGGAGAGAGGAGAGGGAGAGAGGGGGAGGAAGGAGCAGAGGAGAGGGAGAGAGGAGAGGGAGAGAGGGGGAGGAAGGAGAGAGGGGAGAGGGGGAGGAAGGAGCCGAGGATGAGGGAGAGAGGAGAGGGAGAGAGGGGGAGGAAGGAGCCGAGGATGAGGGTGGACGGAGCCTTGGGGGTCCTGGGAGGCTCAGACACGCTGGTGTCTGCTCATAGATGGCCTATACAGTATATATACTCAGTCAGTATATATGTATATATACTCAGTCAGTATATATGTATATATACTCAGTCAGTATATATGTATATCTGTGGTTTCTGCTGGCGTGGGGGGGTTCCAGGCTACATCCCGATCCCGCAGTGGTTTTTTTAGCCGCCCGCTCCCGCCCACAGCAAAGTTAAAACCGCCCGCTCCCGCGAGATTTGCATTGGGTCCCGCGGGACCCGGCGGGACCCAATCCCAATGCAGCCCTCTAGTCTGTAGATCACAGCTGTCAAACTCAAGGCCCCTATATACATTTAGGTTCACAAGACATTTTGGCCCAAATACTTTTTGTCACTTTTCACGTTTTTTTTTCTTCACATTTTTGACGCTTTTTTCAAACGTTTTTTGAATTTTCTTTGTCATTTTTGTCGACCAAACTGTAAATGACCAGCCAGGTCTCAGGGCAGTTGGTGTAAATGTCACGTTATTTTTCATCCATTGATACGTGTTCACGGGGACGTTTTTCTGTTTTTTTACGTGGTGGCCAGCACGAAAATGGTAGGGAGTAGAATAAAGAGCTGAAAATCAGCGTAGGGAGGCTGGTCGGGGGGGTGGATGGGTCAAACAACATGGGACTTTAACCCGGGCGAGCGGGGATGGCGTCCCGCGTGTGGCGTTTAGTTTCCCGTAGCCTAATCACAACCGTCCCGTTATTGTGGCGCGTCCCCCGCGCCTGTCTCCCGGCGTGCGAGGCGTCCTTTCCCCGTAGGGTATTTCATGCAGGCCACCACGTGAAAAATGAGAAAAACGTCCCTGTAAACACGTATCAATAAATTAAAAATAACGTGACATTTACACAAACTGCCCTGAGACTGGGTTGAAATGAGAAGACTATAGGAAACATGCAATAATACAGTCAAAGATATTTGACTTTCCCCATGACATAAAAGCATATATGTATAGCAGAAACTCTGTCTGGCCCTTGATGTGATTCTCATCTTCTAGTGTGGCCCTTAGTGAAGTTGAGTTTGACCCCCCTGCTGTAGATGTTCAGCTTTTTATCTTCTTTTCAAAACTGTCCTCCAGTAGTCTCTCATGTCCAGACCTTCCTCCACGGAGCTGTCTAGTCCACCCAGCATTCCTGGATGGGAGAACAACCTGCTCTGGTTTATTGGCATTTCTTTAAACCAATCACAATCATCGTGGGCGGGGCTAAGCTCCAGACGGAGCCATGGTGCCTCTTGCTAAATAGTCTCAGGAAGGAACTTGTTTTGGTGGAACATGTGGACGTTCAAAAGTAGTTTTAGTCGTGCAACAGAAAACTCAGATTGGATGTCACGATTGTGGGTTTCTGTTGTAGTTTTTCCTGTTTTATTTTGTAGTCTCTCTCTCTCTCTCTCTCCCGTTACGTCTTGTTTGACTTCCTGCCTTGTTTGTTTTCCCGCCTTTCTGATTGTGTACCCCGTCCTGATGTGTTTCACCTGTCCCTCGTTTCATCCTTGTTACCTGGTATATTTAGTCTCCGTGCTGTCTTTGTCTCTTGTCGGTTCATCGTCTTCCCTTCCTGGTAGTTTTGTCCCCGTCGTTGTAAGTCTTTTGTTAAATAAAATACCTCTACTCTGCCTTTTTGGGTCCAAGCCTTGCATTCCTGACAGGACAGATAGTCTAGCTAGCTGTCTAGATTTACCCTGCAGAGATCTGAGGAGCAGTTAACCATAGTCCTCACAAATCAGCCGGACGTTAGAACGCCAACACAGAGACAGAGGAAGGAGACGGACATCCGGCAGCACCGGACCAATCCCAGAAGTGGAACGTCTGCAGGGTAAATCCAGACAGCTAGCTAGACTATCTGTCCAATCTGAGTTCTCTGTTGCACGACTAAAATTACTTTTGAACGTCCACGTTCCACCAAAACAAGTCAATCAACCAGAGCAGGTGGGTGGACTAGTCAGACCTTCCTCTTTAGACGCGAGAGTAGTCTAAACCTAACCAAACTGGGACCGTTTCACAACGTTAACGACATATTTCAAACCGCGACCGTTAACCTTCTCTGGGTCAAGCAAACGCAGGACTGTGCCGCTGCAGAGCTGCGTTAAAGCAACACTAGGTAACTTTTCCCGCCTTGTTCCCCTACAGGTTGGAAGTGGAATTGTCCATTACATTACAGTACATTATATTACATTACATTACATTACGCAAGTTTGACAGATCGGGTAGTGGATCTGTAGATCGAAGGAACTGGACAATGTAATGTAATGTAATGTAATGGACAATTCCACTTCCAACCTGTAGGGGAACGAGGCGGGAAAAGTTACTTAGAGTTGCTTTAGGCTACGTTTACACGTGGTCGGCTATTTTCATAAACGGACATTTCAACCTCTCTGTTTTCCAAAATAACATCATGCACAGCTGTCAGTTTTCAGAAAAGTGTTCGTTGACACGTCCCCGTGTATACATGCCGTCAGGAGCACGCCAGACCTGTAGGTGGCGGTGTAACGAGAAGCTCAAGCCCACGTTAGCCAATCAGAATCCAGAAAATAGCAACAACAGCAACCAATCACTTCCTCGCTCTCTTTTGAACTAAGATGAAACCTCCGTTTTTCAAGATTATCTTTTGGGGCATTTTTAGGCCTTTATTTGATGGACAGCTTAGACATGAAAGGGGAGACAGAGGGGGGGAATGACCTGCAGCAAAGGGCCGCAGGTCGGAGTCAAACCCGGGCCCGCTGCGTCGAGGACTGAGCCGCCGTACATGGGCGCACGCTCTACCAGATGAGCTACCCAGGCGCTCCGTTTGTCTCAGTTTATGTACAAACAAAGTTTTCCAAAATCTCCACTCTGGCCGGAGGTTTTAGAAAGAATCGTTTTCAGAGGCCAATTCTCCGTTTGCGTTGTAATGGCAAAAATTACATTTAAGCATGATTCTCTATATTATTCATATAATTTCTTTCTCTCACAATGCTGGAAGGGAGTTTATCTCATTCCCACATGTAGATTACGTACACGAAGTCAAGAGACGAATGCGTCCAGGCCTTGTTTGAACCGGAAGATCCAGTGCTCCCCTGCTAGTTGGAGATGTACGGGGTATGTGACCCCCAGGGTGAAAGTAGAGCAAGAGGGAAGAGACGCAGTGGCTCCAAGGTGTCTATTATGATTTAGATTGTCTGTTGTGTCCAGATATGGCTGTAAGAAAATGCAAAGTCACGTTTAGACCTGAACATGTGTGGCTATCCCTCCCATTGGCTCTTTGTGTATATAAGCTCAGTATTCCTGTTCACTTGTTGAATGCACCTTTCCACACGGGGCTGCTGTGCCTTTTGTGAAATCGTGTTCCTCCTATATTTGCAAATATATTTAATAAAATACAAAAACCTAACTTGGTTTAGTCTTCGACTGTCTTATTTTGTTTCACCTTCCTATTTTAAAACATCTACACCTGCTGCATCGAAATACTTCCACTACAGCGTGTAAACGAAGGACACAAACGAAGGGAAATGTCTCCGTTTTTCAAAATAACCACGTACACTACCGGTCAAAAGTTTGGGGTCACTTAGTAATGTCCATTCCCCTCCATTACAGCCAGAATACCAGCTGAGATCAGTTGCATTGTGTTTTTAACCAGAGCAGCAGTTTTCAGATTACATTATGTGTTTACATCATTACAAAAGGGTTCTCCAAATGTCTTTTAAAATGATATCAGATTAGTAAACAGGATGGGCCTTTGGACCATTGGATGAATGGTTGCTGATAATGGGCAATGTTGATATTTCATTAAAGATCAGCCACTTCTGTCTACAACAGTCGAGAACCCTTTTACAATGATGTAATAAGTAGAGGTGCAACGATTAATCGATTAATCGATTAGTTGTCAACTATTAAATTAATTGCCAACTATTCTGATAATCGATTAATCGTTTGAGTCATTTTTTTATTAAAACAAAATCAGATTTCTCTGATTCCAGCTTGTTAAATGTGAATATCTTCTAGTTTCTTCTCTCCTGTGACAGGAAACTGAAGATCTTTTGAGTTTTGGACAAAACAAGACATTTGAGGACGTCCTCTTAGGCTTTGGGAAACTCTGATCCACATTATTTCACCATGTTTTGACATTTCTATAGATCAAACAACTAATCGATTAATCGAGAAAATAATCAACAGATGAATCGACTATGAAAGTAATCGTTAGTTGCAGGCCGAGTAGTAATAAGCACATCATGTAATCTGAAAACAATGCAGCTGATCTCAGCTGGTATTCTGTCTATAATGGAGGGGAATGGACATTTCTAAGTGACCCCAAACTGTTGACCGGTAGTGTGCGTGTAAACGGGGTATTAATCAATGAGTAACCTGTGCTGATCAGTGGGGCGGGGCGTTACCTTGGAGAATCCCGGCAGCTGTTTGGAGATCATGGTCTGGAACTGGGTGGAGGTCATGGTCGGGGCGTCGTCGGCAGCGTTATGAAACTCTGTCACCAACGTGTTGATGGCCAGCTCCAAATCTGAGTACTGACACCAGAAACACAGTCAGTCAGTCTATAGCAGGGGTTCTCAAATGGGGGTACGTGTCCCCCTAGGTGTACTCTGGAGGACTGCAGGGGGTACGTGTCCCCCTAGGGGTACTCTGGAGGACTGCAGGGGGTACGTGTCCCCCTAGGGGTACTCTGGAGGACTGCAGGGGGTACGTGTCCCCCTAGGGGTACTTTGGAGGACTGCAGGGGGTACGTGTCCCCCTAGGGGTACTCTGGAGGACTGCAGGGGGTACGTGTCCCCCTAGGGGTACTCTGGAGGACTGCAGGGGGTACGTGTCCCCCTAGGGGTACTCTGGAGGACTGCAGGGGGTACGTGTCCCCCTAGGGGTACTTTGGAGGACTGCAGGGGGTACGTGTCCCCCTAGGGGTACTCTGGAGGACTGCAGGGGGTACGTGTCCCCCTAGGGGTACTCTGGAGGACTGCAGGGGGTACGTGTCCCCCTAGGGGTACTCTGGAGGACTGCAGGGGGTACGTGTCCCCCTAGGGGTACTCTGGAGGACTGCAGGGGGTACGTGTCCCCCTAGGGGTACTTTGGAGGACTGCAGGGGGTACGTGTCCCCCTAGGGGTACTCTGGAGGACTGCAGGGGGTACGTGTCCCCCTAGGGGTACTCTGGAGGACTGCAGGGGGTACGTGTCCCCCTAGGGGTACTCTGGAGGACTGCAGGGGGTACATGAAATGTTTGCAAAAATGCTAATTAAAAAATATGTCATGCATAATTCCTAAAATAATTATACTATGATAATGGATGAATTAAGTGATGGATTCTAAACATTTGAAATGTAGCATTTTAATGTTTTTGACTTTCTTTTTCTACCAAAAATGTTTTGTACTGGTCAGCACTTGGCTTAAAAAGGCTATTCAGAGCAGGTACAATATTGAAAAAAGTTTGAGAACCACTGGTCTATAGGATCAGTCAACGCATCAGTCGAAATAAAAACTCAAAAAAGCGACAAAAACATCGAACAAATGGTCCAGGGCAGGCTGCAGCGTGTCATCCGGTCAGCTGAGAAGGTGATTGGCTGCAATCTGCCACCGCTCCAGGACCTGTACACCACCAGGACTCTGAAGCGTGCTGGAAAGATTGTGGCTGACCCCTCCCACCCCGGACACAAGCTCTTTGAGTCACTCTCCTCTGGCAGGAGGATGAGGTCCATCAGGACCAAAACCTCACGCCACATAAACAGTTTTTTCCCCTCCGCCACTAGCCTTCTAAACAAGGCCCGGAAACCACCCTGACTCTCTCCACACCCCACCTCTGGCTCCTCATGGGTCAGAGTAACGCTTATCAGTTCAATTTTCTAAGCACAAACGGACATTTGGAAAAACAGAAAAATGGGTTCAAATATCCAATTTTTTTCCACCTTGACAAATTAAAAATTGGATCTTTAAACTGTTTTTCCAATTTTCTGTTTTTATTCAGAGGATCAGAAATTTAGAAAATTACAAAATTGCGTCTGAGCTCAATCCGTGTATTTCATTCATTATTCGTTTTTTTCAAACCAAAACAGAAAAACCCAAAAATGTATGTTTTTTTTTTCGTTTTTATGTTTTAAAAACCAGAACAGAAAAACAGAAAAACAAAAACCATGTTCCTCGTTTCAGATGACGTTCCTCCTCCTTAAATTGTGCTCTGCGCAAAACCGCCTCACGGTCATGACCGAGCACCGTGAGGCACCGACGACGTTCGTGTGTTTTCCCACTCTCAAATAATTTGTGTATGTACCCTGTGTACATCTCTAGAGCCATCCTTTATCGCTAGCTTCTAGCTACTGAAATAATTGCTGTGTGCAGTCTGGTAACGTTAACGTTCAGTACTCAGATTTTTCCAAATCTGAGTACTGACACCAGAAACACAGTCAGTCAGTCTATAGCAGGGGTTCTCAAATGGGGGTACGTGTCCCCCTAGGGGTACTCTGGAGGACTGCAGGGGGTACGTGTCCCCCTAGGGGTACTCTGGAGGACTGCAAGGGGTACTCTGGAGGACTGCAGGGGGTACGTGTCCCCCTAGGGGTACTCTGGAGGACTGCAGGGGGTACGTGTCCCCCTAGGGATACTTTGGAGGACTGCAGGGGGTACGTGTCCCCCTAGGGGTACTCTGGAGGACTGCAGGGGGTACGTGTCCCCCTAGGGGTACTCTGGAGGACTGCAGGGGGTACATGTCCCCCTAGGGATACTTTGGAGGACTGCAGGGGGTACGTGTCCCCCTAGGGGTACTCTGGAGGACTGCAGGGGGTACGTGTCCCCCTAGGGGTACTCTGGAGGACTGCAGTCCATACATACAGTACTTACACTAATTTGTGTATGTACCCTGTGTACATCTCTAGAGCCATCCTTTATCGCTAGCTTCTAGCTACTGAAATAATTGCTGTGTGCAGTCTGGTAACGTTAACGTTAGTCTAGAGTGGCCCGCGAAATTACAAATCCCACCCAAAGACCTGTCCTACGAAGCAGCTTGATTGGTTGGGGTTAGGCATTTGACCTCGAGTGGTTAAGGGTATGTAGAGGCTAAACCCAAGCTTTAAGCCCCTGAGGGGCTCTTCTACGGGTAGAGTAATTGACGCACTTTTTACCTTTTTGATCAATAAAAGTCCAAGTCATATTTGCAGTTAACACCATTGGTTCAATTTATTTCCATGAGATATTCGTTGGGTTTCCAGACAAATTACTGCTTGTGTGGTCTTGGTGTGCGTGTGTCTGTATGTGCTTCCCGGTTGCACCTGAGGAACCAAAGATTGGTTCCTATTTATACCAAGAGCACTAATTGGCTCTTACAGGTTAGGATAGCCGATTGGTCAGGGGATAGGATCTGGGTTACGTTACCTTGCGTAAATGCCAGAGCCATATCACTCTGATAAATACTATTGAAGGGCAGATTTTCCCGTTTTTGGTTTTAGAATGACAAACAGAAAGAGAATATCTGTGTTTGTGTTTTTCTGTTCTGGTTTTTAAAACAGAAAAACAAAAAAAAACACACCATTTTTTGTTTTTTTCTGTTTTGGTTTGAAAACCGAATAATGAATGAACGAACCATACACGGATTGAGCTCCAATTATTCAATACTGCAATGATATTCTCTCCCTCCAATTATTCAGTACTGTAATGGTATTCTCTCCCTCCAATTATTCAGTACTGTAATGGTATTCTCTCCCTCCAATTATTCAGTACTGTAATGGTATTCTCTCCCTCGTCCCGCCTAGCTACGTCCCCCCCCCCTCCCCCAATTGGAAACCATCAGTTGCACCTCTGACCCCAAAGTCTCTCAGTTTTTAGTTTTTTTTGGGTCCATATGCAGTTAATGAGCTGCATGTTCCACAAAGTAGAGGGAGAGAATACCATCGCAGTGTTGAATAATTGGAGCTCAGACACAATTTTGTAATTTTCTCAATTTCTGATCCTCTGAATAAAAAACAGAAAATTGGAAAAACAGGTTAAAGACCCAATTTTTTAATTTGTCAAGGTGGAAAAAAAAGAAAAATTGGATATTTGTACCCATTTTTCTTTTTCCAAATGTCCGTTTGTGCTTCGAAAATTGAACTGATCAGCGTTACTCTGACGCTCATGCCACTGACCTACTCTACTGTACCGTTCCTTTTTACTGTTTAACTTATTTTATTATTTTATTTTACATTCTATTTTTATCGTTATTAATACATACTGTGTGTATACGTTTATACTGATATTGTTTATATTCTTTTTATCCTGTTTATATTTTAGAGAATGTGTGACGTGCACCAACAACACCATGACAAATTCCTTGTAGTAAAAAACGTACTTGGCAATAAAGCTTTTCTGATTCTGAAAAAAATTCAACTGGAAAATATGACAAAAACAACAATTAAAGCTCCAAAAATGTCCGTGAATTTTTGGAAAAAGCCCAGTTTAGTTTAGTGTAAATTACACCTACGTCCCATCAGCAACCCTTGTGTTGTCTTCCCGTCAACCCTGAAAAACCTTTTTTTCGACATTTTTGACGGCTTTTTTTTCACAGTTTGTTTTTGCTTTTTCCAACGTTTTAAATTTTTAAATTTTTCTTCTACACATTTTCAGCGCTTATTTCTACGTCCCATATCACAAGGGTTAAAATGCTGAGTCACGTTAATTAATTAATAATCCTGTTAAAATGTGTAAAAGCTGCAGAAATGCTGTTCACACCTTCAGCAAACAAACACGCTCAGAACAGGATTCCCAAAGAAGCTAAAAGCCGCCGCTCTTATTTTGAAATAAAATGTTTTTTATATGAACTTAGAATTATACTTAAAACCCCCTTTTTCATTTATTTTTAGCGTCCACTCGAACACGATCCCATCAGTCTAATAAAAAAGAAAAAATTACGTGTTTTTTACGAAATAATGAAATAGTTTGTAGCTTTAATTTGACATAATCTTGTGTATTTCTGGCTTTTTAATGTTTATTGAAGGATACTTTGAAGATGGCAGTTGCTTTCCACTTCTGTACAAGACCTAAAACACAGCTGTGATGACGTCAGTACAGATAAAATACTCGTATTGTTTTAAGGTGGGACTCTTGTTGACAGAGTGAGTCACTACGTCAACACAGGATCTGCTCACAGTCCGTCAGCCAATCACAATCAGGGCCGAGAAGCAGCTCACAGTCCGTCAGCCAATCACAATCAGGGCCGAGAAGCAGTTTGATTTGATCTACAAAGGTCTCGTTCTGAGTCATGTGTTTGATTTCCTTGTTTTAATGTTGCTCACTCGTGTTGCACCATAACGAAGGTACAAAAGTTAATCATTTCCATCTTCACCTGGGAACAAAGTACAGAAAAATCAGTCTCATATTCCAGACTGATCTCATGAAGTGGCGTATGTATGGCACGCCAATCCGTATGCCATTACTGGCGTGTTATCAAGACGCATACTCGCTTTTTAGCGTGTTTATCAACGCCGTTTGGCCTCCATTGACTTACGTTACCTTGGTGGAACGGTACATGTATTCGTATTGATCTGAAACGGTACGGACGTCTCGGTTCAGTACATGAATTTACACGGAGAATACATGATATAAAAATAAATAAAACTTGCGCAAATTAATTAATGTAATGCGGAACGACTGTTAGATACGCGTTTCTTTAGGGACACCTAAAGAAGCCCCCCCTTGGCGCTGAAGCTCCCGAGCTCCACCTACAATACATCCATGCCTACCTACATGTGGAGTCGGTCCAGTGAATCCACACACCATGGGCCACATGAGGCACACTAGTCCCTTCCACACCAAACACGGACGTAGCTGTATCCCTTCTCGCCTCGACCACAAATGGCCTCGTGTCAGCTGCCCCCGTAGCTTTGCTCGCTTTAGCGTAGTGTTAGCTCCGCTGTTAGCTGTTAGCTCGGCTGTTAAGCTAACGCCAAAACTCGTCAACTGCTCTGTGTAAGAAGCTGCTCTTTTAATACCCCTGCTCTGTGCATTCACATATGAGAGCAGCGCTTGTCTCCCATATCACACTACTAGCTGTAGGACACTAGGTGGTACAGCCTGAGACAGCTAGCTCAGGGGACAGACTGGAGGACACTAGGTGGTACAGCCTGAGACATGCACAATAAAAAAATTGCCTTCTGCATTTTTGTTTTGCTTTTCCCTCCGTTGTACCGAACCGAACCGTGATGTCTGAACCGAGGTATGAACTGAACCGTGACTTCTGTGTACCGTTCCACCCCTAGATTGCGTGTGAATTGCGAAAAGCGAGTAGTATGAAAGGGCGAAAATCCGCTCAGAGAGGTTGGTCGGGGGGGGGAGGATGGGTCAAACACAGGACTTTCACCCAGGAGACCGGGGGTCGGGTCCCGCGTGTCACGTTTCCTGAACCCAACCGTGCCGTTGTTGTCCCGTGTCCTGTTATTGTTTTCATAAACCCAACCGGAGCTCCAAATGCAACGTGCCGTTCTTCTGCGTAGACATACACGCGGATGGCTCCTAATGCGTTCAGATAACACGCCACAGTGGCGTCTAGTGGCCGGGTTGGCTCAGCGGGTAGAGCAGGTGCACGTATACTGAGAGGTTCATGCCTCGACGCAGAGGTCCAGGGTTGGAGTCCCACCTGTGACGATTTCCTGCATGTCTTCCCTCTCTCTCCCTCTTTCTCTCTCTCTCACTCTCTCTCCCTCTCTCCCTCCCTCTCTCTCTCTCTCTCCCTCTCTCGCTCTCTCCCTCCCCCCCCTCTCTCTCTCTCTCTCCCTCTCTTTCTCTCTCTCTCTCTCTCCTCCCTTTCTCACCTAGCTGTCCTGTCCATTAAAGGCGGAAAAGCCCCAAAAAAGCGCAGTGAAGTCGTGATATCACGTTAGATATTCAATCCAATTCTTTAAAATGAGTTTGAAATGGGTGAATTATTTTAAATAGTAGCTTAAACTGGAACATGTGTCACGCTGTCATTTCAGTCCAAATATCACGAAAGATATCTTTAATTTTAACACTGTCTGCTTTTGTTATACAAACACACAATCTAAAATGTTGTCATCATCCAAAAATGTGTTGTCATAATATCACCCTCTCTCACAGGGCTCCAAACCTTCCCAAATTTGGCTCCCAATATCCTAAATCTAGTCAAGTGATTTCCAGATGTTCCAGCAAAACAACAGTTGAATTTATTTTGCAGTTTTTAAGACTTTTTTTAAACTCCTTTTAATGCTTTTTAAATGCTTTTTTTGATGCTTTTTTTTAAACTATTTTTGACACATTTTTATAATTTTTGATGTTTTTTTAAATGCTTTTTTAAGACAATTTTTAAGCTTTCTTGATGCTTTTTAATGCCTTTTTTAAAATGCTTTTTTAATGCTTTTTTTTGTCATCATCCAAAAAATGTATTGTCATAATATCCACCTCTCTCACACTGCCCCAAAACTTCCCAAATGTGGCTCCCAATATCCTAAATGTAGCTGTCAAAGCTTAACATTTACAGCTTCCTCAAGTCAAGTGTGTCCCAGATGTTCCAGCAAAACAACAGTTGAAATCTGAGAGTTTGACAAAGTTTGGGGAGTTCCTCTTTAGACAGTGAGATGATGGGAGAAGAATGCGGGCCCCCGGTGAGGGGGGGGGGGGGGGGCTCTGCAGCTGTTTATCAGGCCTCGGGCAGTTAAACAGCTGACTGAGCTCAGACGTGTTGTTGTGAAAGAGGGCGGCGGCTGCAGCCTGAAAACCAGACGCACCTTCGAACTGTTCACTGGACACCAGACGGATTCAAACGTTACTCTCCTCCTTCAACGCATTTTTAAACACTTGTAATGCTTTCATTTTATTTTTTTAAGATAATTTTTTTGGGGCATTTTAGGCCTTTATTTGTATAATACAGTCCTTCCAGAAAAATGTGGAGTTTTTTTGTGATTGTTTTGGGCAAAAATCCTTGATTATGCGGCACGTTTTCTTAAAAAATGCGATGGAATATGCGGGATATTTATGCAATTTTATGCGATGAAATTGCGGGAACTTGCAAAAACGGCGGTTTCATCGTGGCTTCATCGCGGGGTTTGCAGCTTTTTGATGATGTTCACGTCGCGTAATTACGTCACTTCATAACGTTCCCATGGCAACAGGGGAAAACAGCTGCTCTTGTGTGAAGTAAACGCAACATTTTTCATCTTTCTGCTAAGATATATGGGACTTTTTTGCAACGGAAATGCGGGATTATGAAATCATGCAAGCACCGCATATTTTGCGCGGAAATCGGCAATTTATGCAGTGAAAGTGCGGCGTATTTGAAAAAATGCGCCCTCCCCCGCATAAATATGCAGACTTTGGCTGATTATGCGTTGAATTATGAGATCGCATTATCGCATTTTTCTGGAGGGACTGATAATAGCTTAAGCCCCTGACACACCAACCAGACGGCCGACGGTCGGCAGGAAAGCCAGTCGGACTGATCAGTCGGCTCAGTTGGTCCAAAAAGTGCCTCAGAACCCACCGAAGAGACGCCGACTTCAGCGTACGTTCTGCACGTATGCAAGACGTAATACGTCGCCATAACAGCAGGCGCCGGTAATCTGTATTGTCGCCCAAAAAACAAACGCATTGTCATTTCCGGTTTTAATCAATTGTAGTTCTATAGAATTTATTTAGTAGATTAGGGTGAATTTGTGTGTGTTGTAGCAGTGTTTTGCCATTGAGAACGAGCTAGCATGCTAACGGTTAGCCCCCTAGCCCCCTCGTCTCAGCTAGTGACGTAGAAAGCCGTGCAGATTTTGACCAGCTCACCCAGAGACTGAAGGCAGGACACATTCAGAAACCGTATCTCACTCTAAACAGCATGGATGGATTTTTCAAAGTTTGTATGAAGCACCAAAGACACAAAATAACTCCCCGAATCCCAGAAAATTAGATTTTTTCATAATATGGGCACTTTAAGATATTTTTTTGGATATTTGTATAATAGCTTAAGCCCCTGACACACCAACCCGACGGCCGACCATCGGCAGAAAAGTCAGTCGGACTGATCAGTCTCCCCGAGGTCCAAAAAGTGCCTCAGAACACACCTAAGAGACGCCGACTTGAGCGTACGTTCTGCGCGTGCGCAAGACGTAATACAAAAAATTAAAACCGGAAATGACAACTCATCACGTGGGTCTGGCTTCTCCAGCTGACCGATAATGGCGCCTCATTCGAAATACGATCTCATATTGGACTAAAATAGTTCACCGAAATGTGTTTCTGAAAACATTTTAAAGCAGCCATATTATGCTCATTTTCAGGTTCATAATTGTATTTTAAGGTTGTACCAGAATAGGTTTACATGGTTTAATTTTCAAAAAACACCATATTGTTGTTGTACTGCACCGCTCTCTCTCACTGCTGCAGATCCTCTTTTCAGCTGGTCTCTGTTTTAGCTACAGAGTGAGACCTCTTTTCTTCTTCTTCTTCTGTACTATCTTTGATTACACTTGCACATGCCCAGTAGCTCAGATGTAGATCATGTCAGCTAGCTAGCTCCATAGACAGTAAAAGAAAGGCTGTTTCTACAACTTTGGTCAGTTACAAGGCAGGATTAGCTGGGAGACTTCTAAATGAGGGCGCACATGGAAGTAGTTCTTTTGTAGATTATGGTGAACTTTTGTGTGTTGTAGCAGTGCTTTGCTATTGAGAACGAGGTAGCATGCTAGCGTTAGCATTAGCATTAGCGTTAGCATGCTAATGCTAACGCTACGAGCTAATGGTTGCGGTTAGCCTGCTCGTTTCGGCTTGTGACGTCACAAGCCGTGCCGATTTTGAACAGCTCACCCAGAGACTGAAGGCAGGACACATTCAGAAACTGTATCTCACTCTAAACAGCATGGGTGGACTTTTTTCAAAGTTTGTATGTGTGTGGAAGCACCAGAGACACAACATAACTCCCCAAATCCCAGAAAAAGTGTTTTTTTCATAATATGGGCACTTTAAGAGAGAAATAGGCCGTGCAGTTGCTGAATCTGTCTTCATTTCAGATCAACAAAGGTCAGTTTAAAAGATTTTCATCAGATTTTGAGAGACTCTAGTCACGCTCATCCCGCTCGTCGATTTCAAGGTTAGCACTCCACCAATCAGATTGGTCACTGAGTCCGACTGCCCGCCCTCTGACCCAGCATGTCAGGTCGGCCAAAATGAAGGACGACGGCACGGAACACACCGAACAGACTGGAGTCACCGACCTCGCCAGACTGTCCGACGGCCGGTTATCGGCTCGGTGTGTCAGCGCCTTTAGACGTGAAAGGGGAGAGAGGG
>NC_050182.1:1991956-2004456 GCF_008315115.2 Sander lucioperca | reverse complement strand
GTGGAGATTGTCCTCTTCACCAGTGGTGTGTCTGCGACGTGAGTGGAGTTCAGCTGCTCGTCATCGCTGGAGTCCCTGAAAGAAATAACAAACAGATTTCTTACCGTTAGACAAACTTCAATGTTTTGGTTACGAGCTTTTTCTCTGAAATATTAGTTATTTTGGACTTCAGTCGCAAAATAGACCCACTTCCACCACTAGGTGGCGCTATAGCAGAAAAAACCGCGTTTGGCCCTATAACTCCCACACCGTACACCGGACATTTAAAAACCATATTGACCCTTTGCACTTGACTTCACACTCCACTCGCGCGAATTATGAACGCCATGACGGACGGCGGAAGAGCTATGCTGTAGACGGACGGCAAGCTAAACTCGTACGTTTTCGCTCGTGTTCTCACATTCACAATGTGCAGAGTAATCCTCACCAACACAAGCATGTGTATGTATTGCCTTTCTGTTTCAAATGGAAATGAGTGATAAATAAAATGATCCTCAACCAGCTAGCTGCCGTGCTAACCAGCTAACAGGTCCAACCCGATGATGACCCACATAACTAGCTAACATCAGTTATTCACTGACCTAGCTACATATCCAAAAAAGGAAAGCCGTTCCATTGATCATTTAACTTAACACACATACAAAAAATATTGGTTAAATTAAAGATGACATGGCACGGAAACTAGCTTCAAAAACGAGTTAAATGCGGGTCTGCGGAGCTCCTACCCCGGCTAGCTGACGAGCTAGCTGCAGCTAGCTTTGGACGGCTCGCTAGCTGCTGCCCATCGCGTCGTAATATCCACCGGTCAAATCTAAACATAGGCTACGCAGCGAATATAATCACAGATAAGAAGATGGCTAGATGTTACAATTATGTGTGGTTACTACTGATCATAGACACTCCGTGATTTACTGCATGGATTAACGTGTGATAGATAGTTAATGACTGCCCTTCCAAGAGCTGGGATGTGTTCAGACATCCATTAGCTAGGAAGTTGCATTGGCACACGCAGTGAACAACGGTATGGGTAGCCACGACCGACCATGTCCTCTAAAAACATGGGCTACGTGTTATATAAATCTTTACTTAAAGGAGAATTCCGGTAAATTTTTACGTTAGTCTTGATCACTATGCTACGCGAGTACTTTCGATAGAAAAAAACCCGACCCGAATCAGTGCAGGTAACACGGAGAAGCTGCAGCTACGTACTACAAGCATCCACTGAGCTAAAACGGCAGTGGTCGGGGCCTTTGGGCCTCTTAACAGACACTAAATGCAATTAATATGTCTGTGCCACATGAACAGGGCCCTTACGTGTCAACAAGATGCGTTTTCAACTCAGACATTGTTTAAATTCACCTACCCTGGTCCCTGTCTCGATCCTGCCGGTAGCTAGCTTGCCCTGCTAGCTGATAGCCGTTAGCTGCTAGCTGCCGTCCGGTGAATGCCGTCCAGCTACTACCACACTACTGTTTTTTTTTTAGGGGGGAATAAACTTCAAGACGGGGCATGACCTGTCCTCTGGAGGACATAGCCACACCACCGCCGCTCCGCGGATTATTATTGGGATGATTATCACAGAAGCCTGTCTGAATACACTCACCGGACGGCAGCTAGCAGCTAACGGCTATCAGCTAGCAGGGCAAGCTAGCTACCAGCAGGATTGAGACAGGGACCAGGGGTAGGTGAATTTAAACAATGTCTGAGTTGAAAACGCATCTTGTTGACACGTAAGGGCCCTGTTCATGTGGCACAGACATATTAATTGCATTTAGTGTCTGTTAAGAGGCCCAAAGGCACTCTAAAACTTGCCCCGACCACTGCCGTTTTAGCTCAGTGGACGCTTGTAGTACGTAGCTGTAGCGTCTCCATGTTACCTGCACTGATTCGGGTCAGGGTTTTTTTCTATCGAAAGTACTCGCGTAGCTATAGCGATCAAGATTAATGTAAAAATTGCCCGGAATTCTCCTTTAAGTAAAGAATAGATGTTAATACAAAATAAACCCTAGATTGATGTCTTATTTTTGCCATTATGAGGTACCTCCCCCCCCGTTAGCGTAGCATCAGGTACCTCTAACCCAGCCAGCTACAAAGAACTGGTTAGCATCCAGACTTTTAAAAGCTTTGAGATCAGCACCAGTATATGGGGGTACCCCATTTACCACATAGTGGTCCAGATCGTGTGGACTGAAGTCGGGCAGACTCTGTGATTTAATGAGGTCCGTGAAAACGGAGGGAGAACGAATTAAGGGTCGGTCTCCAATAATGCTATCTCCAACTTCTCCAAATACTGCTCTTTGTGAGCACCTACCAGATGCCCTACCTCGACCGATAACGGCACGACAACTTGTTGTTCAACAGAAGAAGCCATATAAAGCCATAAATACAGTTTATTTAGTGTTATGTATTTCAAACTGATTGAAACTATGAAACTTTCCGCTCGTCCACTACTGTTTAGCCTGTGCTTCCGCCGTCCGTCATGGCGCCGTCACGTGGTCGTGTGACGTGTTTGCAAAGGGTCAATATCCACGCGTTCCCTGGATCCAACTGAATCACGTGATATAGGCCACGTCCATTTCCGACTAAACTTTTATGCGTGAAAAATAAAATAACTTTTTAGAACTCCTCCTAGACCGTGCGACCGATTGGCACGAAATTTTGCAGGTAGCATCTCCAGATGGACCTGACAAAAAGTTAATAAAAAGAATTTTGATAGGATAAAAATTGCGCATATTACGCACAAACAAATTTGTGTAGCTAACTATGAAAACACTAACTTTGCCATATCTCAGCCAAAATAAATGCCATCAACGCCAAACTTTAGATTCATGTTTGTTGTGAACCTCCGGGTGTCGCTTACGCGTTTTTACGAAAATTGGTCACTAGGGGGCGCTACAAGTACAAAAAGTTTATATCTCATGAACTGCTCATCCAATTTTTACAGAATTTGATGGGTACCATCTAGGGCCACTCCTGAGGCCAACCCTTGAGTGGGGTACTGAGGGGTCAAAGTGGGCGTGGCCTATGGGACCCATGTCTACATTTACAGGGTAGATAGACAATGGGTCATGGACCACACCTACCAAAAATTACACATGTGGACCACTAGGTGGCGCTATAATGTTTTTTTGCCTTTAACTCCCACATTACACATCGCACATTAAAAAACCATTGATCCACGTGTTCCTTGAATCAAGCTGAATCACATGATATAGGCCACGCCCATTTCTGCTTAAATCTTTTTCCGCAATATCGCGCAATGCGCAAAACCAACTTTTTCGAACTTGTCCTAGGCCGTGTGACGGATCAGCACAAAACCTGGTATGTAGCATCTCCAGATGGACCTGACCAAAAGTTACCCAAGGAATTTTGCTACGTTAAAGTTTGCGCATTTGACGACCAAACTAATTTTTCTGGCTAGCTACCACACACTTATCATATCATATCTCGACCAAATTAAAAGTTATCAACGAATAACTTGAGATCATTGTTCAACATCCCACTACGATGCTCTGTACCAAATTTGGCAAAGATCGGACTTTAGGGGGCGCTATAAGCGACGTTTATTTATTTTGGCCCATAACTCAATGCATTTGAATGGGGAATTTGCAATTGCAATATCTCTGCCACAGTAAATGCAATCAACACGAAAGTTGTGATGCTCGTTCGGCATGCCGCTCTGAGGCTCCTTACCAAATCTGGCGAAGATCGGCCATTAGGGGGCGCTATAATCAACGTAGATGAGTTTTGGCCCTTTTACTCAATGTTGGAATATTTGCAATGGAAATGTACCACAGACCTTGCAGCTCACACTTCTCAATATTTACTGATGTTTGCCTCCTACCGTTAAACAAACTAACTTCTTAACCCACCTGACAAAGTTTCTACAACCATCACAGTGGACAAATTCAACTCTTTTCTCTCACTTTTTCAATCCAAAATTAACACCATTCATAGGCGGCGATACCGTGCAATTAAACATTGCAGTTGGTGCTAAGTGGAGCGTCTGTCATAGCGTGATTGGTTATGTCGGTGACATTGATGCTTAATTTCCCACGAAGCACCCACAGAGGAAAACATAAATCGGCGCCTATGAAGCCATTTGCAACAACGTGACCACCTCCCCTGCTCCTTCAACCACCACACCTGCCTCCCCCCTCCACCCTCTTGGTCACTCTCTCATTTCTCTCTGCTGTACCCCGCGGTCAGGGGGGTTAAGAAGTTTGTTTGTTGTAGAGCATTCTTTAAGGTGGTCTGTATATACGTGGAGGTGAACTGTTGACCGCTACGTTTGCAACGGCGACGTACCGCAGACGTCGCGGCTCGCGTCTCTCGATATTTATCGACGTTTGCCTCCCCGCCACCAGGCTTCGGGTTCCGCTTTTGCGCGCTCCCCAGGGCGTCGGGGGCGACTGCCGTGGGTAGCTTGGGCCCCGTCATAACTGCTTGCAGTTCTAGTTTTTCTTGAAATTGTACGACTTTGACTGTTTCAAAAGTAATGTACAATATTTCCCTCTGAGATGTAGCGGAGTTCAAGCAGAAAGTAGCAGAACATGGAAACACTAAAGTGAAGTACATGTTATTTGAGTTTGTACTTAAGTACAGAACTTGAGTGAATGTACTTAGTTACTTTCCACCTCAGATTATAATTAGAGATGCACCGATTACAACTTTCTAGGCCGATTTCGATTTCCTAACCACTTTACAGCACACACAAATATTTATTTTCTATCTTTTCTTTAATAGAACATGTTTTGAACAGATAATGGATCACTATATAATAGAACTATATAAATTACTCCTGGTGTGGGACATTCACACACATCTAAAGAGCAATGTTAGAACCATTTCCTTCTTTTCACATCAATATCAACTAAAGAAATGTGATTTAGGTTTTTGGTGTCGTCCCTCCACGCCCTACTTTCTCCTTGCAGGTGTTGCATATTGCAAACTTGTTATCTTCTGCACACACGCTGAAGAATTCCCAAACAGCTGACATGTTGCAGGTTAATTCACCAGGTTCCTACATGTGGAGAATAGCGCCGACACACGCTTCACACCGCGTGCGGGTACGCACCACACACAGCGGAGAAGTTGAGAGAAAGGAGAAAGAGAGCGTGCTGTGGCGTCCGTGCTGTGGCGTCCATGTGTGCGTGCGTCCTTGCGAACTGTAACTGGTATAACTTATGTTGTCAGTTAATTGTAGCGTTGACCAACATGAAATCGGCATAATGTCAGACTGACCTGCCGGTCGCCGGTCATGGCCGAGCACGTGAAAACCGGCCAATTCTGGTCACCGGCCGCTCTATCGGTGCATCTCTAATTATAATCATTTCATGTGACTCACTGAGTCTGAATGTGTGGGTCAGCTGTGAGGCATGACAGTGGAAGTTAGAAACACTCACCGCTCCTCCTCGCCGTCTTCCTGGAAGGTCAGAGGTTGCGCGCAGACGACACACGTGTTTCCCAAACTGCGGAAACACGGCCGACAGTACATGCCTGCAAAAATAAAACAGCAGCTCGTAAAAGAAGACGAGAGCTGGAACAACATGTGGAGGACAGGATGTGGAGTATTAACTGTCAGAGAGCAGCTTCATAGGAAACAGGTGTTCATGTCCTGAAGAAGTTAAGGAGAAAACACAAGACTTTCACCCAGGAAACAGGTGTTCATGTCCTGAAGAAGTTAAGGAGAAAACACAAGACTTTCACCCAGGAAACAGGTGATCATGTCCTGAAGAAGTTAAGGAGAAAACACAAGACTTTCACCCAGGAAACAGGTGTTCATGTCCTGAAGAAGTTAAGGAGAAAACACAAGACCTTCACCCAGGAAACAGGTGTTCATGTCCTGAAGAAGTTAAGGAGAAAACACAAGACTTTCACCCAGGAAACAGGTGTTCATGTCCTGAAGAAGTTAAGGAGAAAACACAAGACTTTCACCCAGGAAACAGGTGTTCATGTCCTGAAGAAGTTAAGGAGAAAACACAAGACTTTCACCCAGGAAACAGGTGTTCATGTCCTGAAGAAGTTAAGGAGAAAACACAAGACTTTCACCAGGAAACAGGTGTTCCCGTCCTGAAGAAGTTAAGGAGAAAACACAAGACTTTCACCCAGGAAACAGGTGTCCAAACCACGATCTTTTTCCTAAACTTAACTGGTTGTTTTGGTATCTAAACTTAACTGTCGTCGCCACATGACGCTAACTTCTTTTCTGCTAAACTCAACTACCAACGGCTGCTGTAATGACTGTGACCGGTACGCGGCTTTTGTCGACTAAACTTAAAGGTCCTGACACACCAACATGACAGCCGACCGTCGGCAGAAAGGCAGTCAGACTGATCAGTCTCCCCGAGTCGGTCAAAAAAGTGCCTCAGAACACACTGAAGAGATGCCGACTCAAGTGTATGTTCTTCACGTATGACAGATGTAATACGTTTCCATAGCAGCAGGCGGCGCTAATCTGTATTGTCGCCCAAAAAATGAAAACCGGCAGCTGATTGGACGAACGCGTCACGTGGGTCTGGCTGCTCCCGAATTTTACAACCGGCCATTAATGGCGGCTCGTTCAGAATACGATCTCATATTGGACTAAAATAGTTCACCGAAACGTGTTTCTGAAAACATTTTAAGAGAGAAATAGGCCGTGCAGTTGCTGAATCTGTCTTCATTTCAGATCAACAAAGGTCAGATTAAAAGATTTTCCTCAGATTTTGAGAGGCTGATCATCACGCTAACATAAGTGCACTGATTCGCTAGTCAAGGGCTACAACTCCACCAATCAGATTGGTCATTGAGTCCGACTGCCCGCCCTCCGACCCAGCAAGTCAGGTCGGACAAAATGAAGGCCGACGGCTCCTCCGACGGACGACGGCACGGAACATACCGAACAGACTCGAGTCACCGACCTCGCCAGACTGTCAGACGGCCGGTTATCGGGTTGGTGCGTCAGCGCCTTAACTGTCACGTACGCCTAACGGTGAGCTGTTGCCGTCATTTTATAAGAAATATGAACCCTTTGATCAGAATACTTTGTAAGTTCTGAAAACGTAAATGTATTTGTTACTTGATACTTTACTACGAACCAAGTTAGCACTATAGTCGTAACGTAACTAACGTAAGGGGGAATAGTCACGAGTTGCAGGAATACTCAAAAATATCACTATAGCGGCTGTCTTCGTGTGAGTAACATGAGGAGTTAACTGATCAAGCTTCATATCAGAGTCACAGAGACTTTAAGCAGCAGAGGAATTCATCTATTGTTAGCGTGTGTGTGTGTGTGTGTGTGTGTGTGTCTGGGTGCGTGTGTGTGTGTGTGTGTGTGTGTGTGGGTGCGTGTGTGTGTGTGTGTGCTTGTTTTACTATAGTTTTGGGGTCCAAAAACCGGGGAATACAGTATATTTGTGGGGTCTGCACAGTGTTGTGGGCCCAAAATGCTGGACCCCACAAGGTTAAAGGTCTGTTTGAGGGTTAAGACTTGGTTGTAGGATTAGGATTAGAATTAGGTTATGGTTAGGGTGAGGGTAAGGGTTAAGGTTAGGCATTTAGTGGTGATGGTTAAGGGTAGGGTGAGGGGCTAGGGAATGCATTATGTCAATGACGGGTCCCCACAAAGATAGTGAAACCGTGTGTGTGTGTGTGTGTGTCTCTGTGTGCATGTGTGTGTGTGTGTGTGTGTATGTGTCTCTGCTGTGTGTGTGTGTGTGTGTGTGTGTGTGTGTGTGTGTGTGTGTGTGTGTGTGTGTGTGTGTGTGTGTGTGTGTGTGTGCTGAGGGAGTGTCTAACTGTTGACTTAGTCCGACAGATAATAGACTGTAACTTTAGCTGCACACTGACCCTGCAGCAGTGGACACACACAGAAAACAACTTTATGTTGTTGACATTTTTCTTTTCTTTGTTTGTCTTTAAAGTGTCTTTGTGTCTCAGCTAAAGGCTGTTATCAGTGACACACACATACACACACACACACACACACACACACACACACACACACACACACACACATACATACATACATACATACATACATACACACACACACACACACACACACACCTAAATGTAATCTTAGTTTTGCTTGATCTGCTAAACTCTACGATGGATAAGGAACTTCTTTTGAAACTGAACATTAAACTGACTGATTGATTGAACTGTGAGAATGTGAGAAAGCTACATGAGACATACAGTCATTAAAGATATTTGACTTTTTCTAAATTTTGGCGTCACTTTGACAGAGAATAACTTTACATCTGAAGAGTTTAAAGACTCTATTTGTCCATTGTTTATTTCTAAAGAAACACGACAATGTATAAAAGGCTCCATTACCTTGTAGCTCACGTTATGGCTCCGTAGCAGACGTTTTTATAAAAATAGGCTAACGATTGGGTCATAACCACGAGACTTACTGTCTCATAGTAGAGGAATTACCGTATAGTACAGGAGAAGCTCTCAGGCAGTTTGGACTTCCATTAGCTGTTTAAGTTTAATTACTAATGTTAACTATCATTTTAGTGATCAATAATTAGCCTGTGTCTATGTTATCTCCTTACATATACCTACGCTCTCCGTCTCTGCTAGATTGGGAATGATTGAGATTTCTCTTGGCACAGCTACCAGAAGACTTCCAACTTTCAGACAGGTTGCTCACGTCACATCTACGTCTTCAAGCTCAGTTGGAGGCTGCTCAGTAACGCTCAGCCATCACCGGGAAAGATCTTCTAATATCCTTCACTGGTCTCCGTCTAGAGACACGGGACCTGCTGGTCCATTCTTATATACAGTCTATGGTACCTGGACACTGGGGGACATCACAGGCGGCCATGTTGTCGTCCTCAGGTCTCATCGCATCGCCACAGAACAGACAGCTGACTGACGACAGACCCAGCAGGTGAGACAGGTAAGACCCTCCAGGTAACCTGAGACACACACACACACACACACACACACACACACACACACACACACACACACTTCATTTATCCCTCCTGGTGTCCTCGGGTCAAATCTGACCCATTTTCAAAAAGTCTCTATATCACAAATGTGGGTTTCTTTCAACCAAATTTTCAAAAACAATAACGTGGATTGTTCCCTACGACGGTCTTCACAAGTTAAATAAATGATCAAGTCACTACTTTCATTGAATTTGGGTGTTTTATTCAATTGTATAGCATTTAAAGTCCCAGTGTGTAACGTTTAGTTGTTCATTATCTAAATCTGTGTTGATAATGCGTTGATAACGCCCAGGATGGGCGCTGCGAGGGGCACGGGCACAAGGGGACCACTGGTGTGATTTAAACACTTAAAAATCTCCTTAAAAAGCCGGGTTCAGTTATATAAAAGCTGTTTAAAAGAAGGCCAGATATTAAAAACTGGTTAAAAGGACCACTGGACAGGACGGACAGCGGGAGATTAAAACTTTAAATAAAAGGTCACCTCCAAACTACCCCGGTCTCTCTCCTAGAGACATTACAAAATAAATAATTAAAATAAATAAAATATATATATGGAGTTATGTAAATAAATAGTCCGGCGTCACAATGCAAAATAAATTCTTAACCCAATATTAAAGACATTATTTAACCTCAAAAATTAAAATAAAAACATTGAAAGGGTCTAAAATACTGTCTGAATTACTTGCCCCTGAGGATAAAAAATAGGGTTAGGTTTGGGTTAAAAGGAGGCCACTGGTGTGAATTAAACACTTAAAAATCTCCTTAAAAAAGCTGGGTTCGGTTATATAAAAGCTGTTTAAAAGAAGGAAAAGCTGGTCAACATTAAAATGGTTAAAACAGTGAAAAATTTAAATTAAAACAGTGAGTCGGTCCCCAAGGCACTGGCAGGGGTTAGGTTTGGGTTAAAACTAGGGCTGTCAGCATTAACACGTTAATTTCAATAAATTAATCTGAGAAAAAATAACGCGTTAAAAAAAATAATGCAGATTAATCCATTCCATATTGAGGTTTGTCTTTGACAGTAGCTAACGTTAGCCTACCGTTAGCTAGTTAACACTATACTCAACAGCAGCTAACGTTAGCCTACCGCTAGCTAGTTAACACTATACTCGACAGCAGCTAACGTTAGCCTACTGCTAGCTAGTTAACACTATACTCGACAGCAGCTAACAATAGCCTACCGCTAGCTAGTTAACACTATACTCGACAGCAGCTAACGTTAGCCTACCGCTAGCTAGTTAACAGTATACTAGACAGCAGCTAACGTTAGCCTACCGTTATCTAGTTAACACTATACTCAACAGCAGCTAACGTTAGCCTACCGCTAGCTAGTTAACACTATACTAGACAGCAGCTAACGTTAGCCTACCGTTAGCTAGTTAAAACTATACTCAACAGCAGCTAACATTAGCCTACCGCTAGCTAGTTAACACTATACTAGACAGCAGCTAACGTTAGCCTACCGTTAGCTAGTTAACACTATACTCGACAGCAGCTAACGTTAGCCTACCGTTATCTAGTTAACACTATACTCAACAGCAGCTAACATTAGCCTACCGCTAGCTAGTTAACACTATACTAGACAGCAGCTAACGTTAGCCTACCGTTAGCTAGTTAAAACTATACTCAACAGCAGCTAACATTAGCCTACCGCTAGCTAGTTAACACTATACTAGACAGCAGCTAACGTTAGCCTACCGTTAGCTAGTTAACACTATACTCGACAGCAGCTAACGTTAGCCTACCTTTAGCTAGTTAACACTATACTCGACAGCAGCTAACGTTAGCCTACCTTTAGCTAGTTAACACTATACTCGACAGCAGCTAACGTTAGCCTACCGCTAGCTAGTAGCTGGATTAAACACGGTTACGATGCTGACAGCTAACGCTAAACGGTGTAAAGTGTGACTGTGTTTCACTGTAGAGGATTCAACAGCGGGATGTAACAATCTGCAGCTGCTGTTGTCGGAAAAAACAACACAGACGGTGCGTTCAATGAAACTGGTAAACTACAGCCTCGTGGTGCATTTTAAGTTATTGTAAATGTCCTTTTCCCATCTGGTGGTTGTTTTTGTCGTTCAACAGCAATCTACTAGTGAAATACGTTATTGTTATTGTTATACATTATTATTAAATCATTTAATTTTGACCATATGGCCTTAGCAATGAACAAGCCGTTCTTTAATGTCGCCGACTGTTTAGTACCTTTTTTTTATTTTCTTTTTTTACTTTCTTAAAAAGTATCGGTCCAGGCACCGTTAATTATGTATGCGATTAATTTAGATTAATTAATCACAGAGTATGTAATTAATTAGATTAAATTGTTTAATCGATTGACAGCCCTAGTTAAAACGCAACGCCCAGGATGGGCACGGTCAACGGTCGCAGCGCTGCCGTTTGTACCTCAGCAGGAGAGTTTGAAGGCGACTCCCTCCTCCTCCTCCTCCTCCTCCTCCTCCTCCTCCTCCTCTTCGTCCTGCAGTCGCTCTTAGCGCTCTCCCCTCCGCCCGCCTCTGATCCAGGATCTGCTGCCGGAGGAACCACATCCTCTCCTGATGAACAACCACACACACCGTAACTGTACGTCCACACCGCCGCCGACTTGATCTTCTAAAGATACAGGAAGTCAGCTGCAAGGAGCGGAAAATCTGTCGGCGTCACGTTTTGGGCGTTTTTGGCGTTTTGAGCGACCAGAGCATCAATCAGAAAGTTGAAAGTAGGTCAACTTTATGGTAATGAGCTATGACGCCGTTCAGCGGCAACCAATCAGAATATAGACGTCCTTCACGCTGGCTGATTCCAGAGAAACATACGATGTAAACTTTGGTTCCTACCAAAACATTAGTTCAGAGAAAAAGGAGGAGAAGCTCATCATGGCCGTTGCTGGGTTCCCTATCATTTATGATATTTGCGTATAGGGACCAGTTAACGTTACCTGCCGGTCACATGGTCTCTAAACAGTCCGCTCACGGTGAAGTCCTGCACGGATCAACAGCTGGCGGCTGCTCGCTCTGCCTGCACGCTGCTGCGGTTCAGCGGCTAACGAGCGAGCTAACTGCTAACAGACACCGCTGCGACCAACAACCAATACACATTCTGTCATTATATATGTCATTTATAAAAGGTTTCTAGTGTCAGTGTATTGGCCGTGCAGTGGCTGCTTGATCTTTTTCCATGATGAACATAGAACGCTGCTACGTCAGAGCGGCCAAAACCTCAAACAGCTTCCCCGGACTTTCTGACAAGGATCCTTTCATAATGTTGTCAGACACTTAGAATAATAATCTGAGTCTGTCAGCAGCAACAACAGAACTTTTAGTGGACGCTGAACATTAGTCCTGTAGGGTTACATTACAGCTCGGTTCACGGTTACAGCGTTCTCGCTCAATACTGGACTAGTTTCAGAGATTGTTGTTCACATAAGTCACTTAAGACACCACTGCAGGGAGGAATAGGTCGCACATGCACACACACAGAGACACACACACACACACACACACACACACACACACACACACACATACAGACACAGACACACACACACACACACATAGA
>NC_050182.1:1964456-1979456 GCF_008315115.2 Sander lucioperca | reverse complement strand
TTCGCTCAAACGCTGCCAGTGTTGCTGGAGGAGAAAAGCAACAGCCAGCGCTGGAAGGTAACTAAGTACTTTTACTCCAGTACTGTACTTCAGTACCAGATGTTGAGGTACTTGTACTTTACTACATCTGTTGCAGCTTTAGTTACTAGTTACTTTAGTTACTAGTTACTTTAGTTACTCCACTACATTCATCTGTTCCAGCTTTAGTTACTAGTTACTTTAGTTACTAGTTACTTTAGTTACTAGTTACTTTAGTTACTCCGCTACATTCATCTGTTACAGCTTTAGTTACTAGTTACTTTAGTTACTAGTTACTTTAGTTACTCCACTACATTCATCTGTTACAGCTTTAGTTACTAGTTACTTTAGTTACTAGTTACTTTAGTTACTCCACTACATTCATCTGTTCCAACTTTAGTTACTAGTTACTTTAGTTACTCCGCTACATTCATCTGTTCCAGCTTTAGTTACTAGTTACTTTAGTTACTAGTTACTTTAGTTACTCCACTACATTCATCTGTTACAGCTTTAGTTACTAGTTACTTTAGTTACTCCGCTACATTCATCTGTTACAGCTTTAGTTACTAGTTACTTTAGTTACTAGTTACTTTAGTTACTCCACTACATTCATCTGTTCCAGCTTTAGTTACTAGTTACTTTAGTTACTAGTTACTTTAGTTACTCCACTACATTCATCTGTTCCAGCTTTAGTTACTAGTTACTTTAGTTACTAGTTACTTTAGTTACTCCACTACATTCATCTGTTACAGCTTTAGTTACTAGTTACTTTAGTTACTCCACTACATTCATCTGTTACAGCTTTAGTTACTAGTTACTTTAGTTACTAGTTACTTTAGTTACTCCACTACATTCATCTGTTCCAGCTTTAGTTACTAGTTACTTTAGTTACTCCACTACATTCATCTGTTACAGCTTTAGTTACTAGTTACTTTAGTTACTAGTTACTTTAGTTACTCCACTACATTCATCTGTTCCAGCTTTAGTTACTAGTTACTTTAGTTACTAGTTACTTTAGTTACTCCACTACATTCATCTGTTACAGCTTTAGTTACTAGTTACTTTAGTTACTCCACTACATTCATCTGTTACAGCTTTAGTTACTAGTTACTTTAGTTACTAGTTACTTTAGTTACTCCACTACATTCATCTGTTCCAGCTTTAGTTACTAGTTACTTTAGTTACTCCACTACATTCATCTGTTACAGCTTTAGTTACTAGTTACTTTAGTTACTAGTTACTTTACACATTTAGATTACTGCTCACAGAACACATGTAGTTTATAAAATCTGATGTTTGATTCTAAAGTAAACTAGACAACAATATAACGACTACAAGTCACGCTGGAAGACAGAGAGAAGGAGAGAAAGAGACAGAAAGAGACAGAAAGGAGAGAGAGAGAGAAAGGAGAGACAGAAAGAGACAGACAGAAAGAAAGAGAGACAGAAAGAGAAAGACAGAAAGAAAGAGACAGAGACAGAAAGGGACAGCATGAAAGAGACAGACAGACAGACAGAAAGAAAGAAAGGAAAGAGAGAGACAGAAAGAGAAAGAGAGAGACAGAAAGAGAAAGAGAGAGACAGAAAGGAAAGAGAGAGACAGAAAGGAAAGAGAGATACAGAAAGAGAGAGAGATACAGAAAGAGAAAGAGAGATACAGAAAGAGAGAGACAGAAAGAGAAAGAGAGAGACAGAAAGGAAAGAGAGATACAGAAAGAGAGAGACAGAAAGAGAAAGAGAGAGACAGAAAGAGAGAGACAGAAAGAGAAAGAGAGAGACAGAAAGAGAAAGAGAGAGACAGAAAGGAAAGAGAGATACAGAAAGAGAAAGAAAGAGACAGAAAGAGAAAGACAGAAAGAGAGAGACGGAAAGAGACAAAGGGAAAGGTGAAAAGGGGAAAAACAGACAGACCAGAGAGAAAGAAAGGTGATTGACAGACTGTTTGAATCTAAAACGTGAGGATGTTTCTTTACTTTTAATACTTTAACTACATGTTCCTGATGATACTCACAGACTCTAACTGAAGTAGTATTTACACTGCAGGACTTTAACTTGTAACAGAGTATTTCTACAGGGTGGTATTAGTACTTTTACTGCAGTAAAGGATCTGAATACATCTTCCAGCGCTGCAAAGCGGCAGCCTCAGAGTTGTCAAAGGTTAAAAACATGAGAATGAACTTACGAGCTGCCAGACGTTTCTTCAGCTGGCTGCCGATGTAGGACGGGATGATGCAGAAGAGCTCGCCAGCTGGAACACACACACACACACACACACACACACACACACACACACACACACACACACACACACACACACACACACACACACACACACACACACACACTTTCAGTAAAACCTCTTAAGAAACGCTTGAAATCCATGCTTTTTGTGTCTAAAAAGCTCCAGTGTTTCCTCTATGTTGATTTGACCGTGGCGGCCCCCCACGGTATCAGAAATAGGGCCGCATTGCTAGTGCATGTCAGAGAATAGCGCGGTCACTCGGCAGAAAAAGGGAGAATGGAAAGAGGGCGCTGTCCGGATGATAAGCCGGTTGAGATGGTGTGTGTACGTCCTTGAGAACTGTAAGTGGTATAACTTCTGCTGTCAGTTCATTTAAGCCTGGTCTTGCAAATTTAAATGAAGTTAACTGGTGATTTTCCTTGTTTGTATTCTTCACCTGTGAGCTAAATTGCACGTGGCTGTTGATTCGCTATAATAGCGATTGCTCAACGCCCTCGCCCACGTTTGTATTTGAGGTGCATTATTTACATGCTGAAGTAGTTACACTGCATTAAGATCATGTAATTAATAGTGGGTTTACTGTGATTTGCTGCAGAATGCTTAGCCTATATGTCAAGATCAAAGTTGGCCTATATAGTAACTCAAAAAATACAGTTCAATCACAACAGAAAATATGCCTCATTGTGTGTGAATAGAGGTGAATACATATATTAGTTAGTGTTGCAGCGAAGTGTCAGCTCCGTTTCATGGGGGGGGGGGGGGGTTCGGACCTGCCCCCACTGCTAAAAAAAAACAAACACTGAGCATACCCAAATTAAAAGTGGTACAGCTCCCATATTCTTATCATTGGAAAGGAAATACTCTCAAGTTGTTGTTACCAGTGTCAGAGTGATTCTAGGTCTTACTGACAGAGTTACAGAGGCTAGAATGGAGGGTTTTCATTTCCGTCCAAGTCATACATCTGTCAAATGATTAAAATACCGTGCTGTAAACACATCTGGTGAGATACAGACAACACAGGGTCATAGCCACACGTCTCAGCAGCCAAGAGACTCAAAAATGGATTTTATATGAATTTTTTTCTACAGATACGTCTGTGTGTTTCTGTTATTTCCATTTGAAAAGTGCAAAGAAAAAAAGCCAAAAACGTGCAAAATTCTAAACTTCTGAAATACACAAACACACCCACATCAATCACACACATACTTGAAATAACTATATACATAAATATATAGAAATAAGTCATTATAAATGGTTCAGGGAGTGCTATGCATCATTTATGTCCCTTTTTATGGAGAAAAGCAGAGATAACTCAGCACTGGATGAGAAAAACCAATACATGCTTGGTGGGCTGTCTACAGAGACCGCGTTTTTTTACAGTGTGTTCAGGGGACAGGCAGCTAGCGGATAGTGAGATATTTTTTACAGTGTGTTCAGGGGACAGGCAGCTAGCAGATAGTGAGATATTTTTTACAGTGTGTTCAGGGGACAGGCAGCTAGCAGATAGTGAGATGTTTTTTACAGTGTGTTCAGGGGACAGGCAGATAGTGAGATATTTTTTACAGTGTGTTCAAGGGACAGGCAGGTGGCGGATAGTGAGGAGATGTTTTTTACAGTGTGTTCAAGGGACAGGCAGCTAGCAGATAGTGAGATGTTTTTTACAGTGTGTTCAGGGGACAGGCAGATAGTGAGATATTTTTTACAGTGTGTTCAAGGGACAGGCAGGTGGCGGATAGTGAGGAGATGTTTTTTACAGTGTGTTCAAGGGACAGGCAGCTAGCAGATAGTGAGATATTTTTTACAGTGTGTTCAGGGGACAGGCAGCTAGCAGATAGTGAGGAGATGGTTGCTGTGACATTGCTTAGAGCACCTTTAATAGTAGCTTTCTGATTCTCATTCTCATCAGGAAGGAGTTTAGAATAAATAAAACCGACATAAACATAATGATGTTGAGAGTGGGTGAAGTGGAAGTGAACGCACCGCGGGTGAGGCTGCAGAGCGGCAGGAAGCTGTCCATGATGTCACACAGGAAGTTGAATTCTCCCAGCAGC
Organism: Sander lucioperca; assembly: GCF_008315115.2. Classification (NCBI taxonomy): domain Eukaryota; kingdom Metazoa; phylum Chordata; class Actinopteri; order Perciformes; family Percidae; genus Sander; species Sander lucioperca. The sequence goes on along the minus strand of NC_050182.1, from coordinate 1,975,146 downwards.
TCGGAGCAGTCGGCTCGAGCATCGGCGAACACCGCTCGGCACTTCCTGTACGGGGAGCCCAGTTTGTCGTTGCACACGTCACCGATGTCCACCAGGAAGTGGAGGACGTTTCTCAGAGTGCGAGCTGAAAGGGCAAAAGTCACGGTTATACGTTTATTTACAAAATATTTACTTCATGGCTGCAACTACAGATTATTATTTTCATGGTGGATTAAAGTGTGGATTATTCTCGGGATGAATGGATTAGTTGTTTGGTCTTTGGAATGAGAGGGGGAAACGCCAGAGCAGGGGGAATGAGAGGGGGAAACGCCAGAGCAGGGGGAATGAGAGGGGGAAACGCCAGAGCAGGGGGAATGAGAGGGGGAAACGCCAGAGCAGGGGGAATGAGAGGGGGAAACGCCAGAGCAGGGGGAATGAGACGGGGAAATGCCAGAGCAGGGGGAATGAGAGGGGGAAACACCAGAGCAGGGGGAATGAGAGGGGGAAACGCCAGAGCAGGGGGAATGAGAGGGGGAAACGCCAGAGCAGGGGGAATGAGAGGGGGAAACGCCAGAGCAGGGGGAAACGCCAGAGCAGGGGGAATGAGAGGGGGAAACACCAGAGCAGGGGGAATGAGAGGGGGAAACGCCAGAGCAGGGGGAATGAGAGGGGGAAACACCAGAGCAGGGGGAATGAGACGGGGAAATGCCAGAGCAGGGGGAATGAGAGGGGGAAACACCAGAGCAGGGGGAATGAGAGGGGGGAACACCAGAGCAGGGGGAATGAGAGGGGGGAACACCAGAGCAGGGGGAATGAGAGGGGGAAACGGCAGAGCAGGGGGAATGAGAGGGGGAAACGGCAGAGCAGGGGGAATGAGAGGGGGAAATGCCAGAGCAGGGGGAATGAGAGATTAATGGATTATCAAAATAGTTGGAGCTTAATTTAATAGTTAATTAATCGATTCATCTTTGTAGTTCTAATTTACTTGACATGATTGTTGTAATAAAGATTGTATTATCTTTAGAGAGAAGGACTATTTAAGCTCCTCAAAGAAGCTCTTGAGGGACTTCTCAAGGACCCCGTAACCTGTATTTGTATTTCTACACGAAACGAGCAGCTTCAGGCTCACCAACGTGGCGGACGCCGTCCGTCAGAGCGAGGATCAGGTGCTGGACTCGTCCTGCCACAGCGTGAGCGTTGCTGCTGATCTCTCTGATTCTGTCCAACACGGCTGCAAACCAAAACATCTGACTGTGACAGACAAAAATCTCTGAAACTGCTCCAGTATTGAGCACGAGAATACAGACCGAGCTGTAATGTAACCCTACAGGACTAATGTTCAGCATCCGTTAGCGTCCACTAAAAATTCTGTTGTTGCTGCTGACAGACTCAGATTATTATTCTAAGTGTCTGACAACATTATGAAAGGATCCCTACAGAGATAGACCTTTTAGTTAAAGAGTAAGATCCTTTTAGTTTAACATGAAACAGCCCCGAAATCACCATCACCAAACTCCACCAGACTCCATGTAAATAATCACTACTTTTAGCGTGTATAGAGCCAGCATATCTCCACCAGACTCCATGTAAATAATCACTACTTTTAGCGTGTATAGAGCCAGCATATTTCCACCAGACTCCATGTAAATAATCAGGACTTTTAGCGTGTATAGAGCCAGCATATTTCCACCAGACTCCATGTAAATAATAACTACTTTTAGCGTGTATAGAGCCAGCATATTTCCACCAGACTCCATGTAAATAATCAGGACTTTTAGCCTGTATAGAGCCAGCATATTTCCACCAGACTCCATGTAAATAATAACTACTTTTAGCGTGTATAGAGCCAGTATATTTCCACCAGACTCCATGTAAATAATCAGGACTTTTAGCCTGTATAGAGCCAGCATATCTCCACCAGACTCCATGTAAATAATCAGGACTTTTAGCGTGTATAGAGCCAGCATATTTCCACCAGACTCCATGTAAATAATCAGGACTTTTAGCGTGTATAGAGCCAGCATATTTCCACCAGACTCCATGTAAATAATAACTACTTTTAGTGTGTATAGAGCCAGCATATTTCCACATGTAAATGAGTGAATTAAGGGTTTATTTCAACCAAACCAGAGTGGTGATTGTTGGAACAGTGGAAAGATGAACCAAGACGGACTTTGATAGTTTTATTTTGTTTCTGTCCACTTTGAATGAAGTGTGTTTTACCCTGATAAAAGTGCTGATTATTTACATGGAGTCTGGTGGAGTTCGGGGCTGTTTCATGTTAAAAAGGATCTTACTCTTTAACTAAAAGGCAGTCCCTCCAGAAAAACGCGATTATGCATTGAATTATGAGATCGCATAATTCAATGCATAATCAGCCAAAGTTTTCAAATTTATGCGGGGGGGTGGGGGGGGGGTGCATTTTTTCAAATACGCCGCATAAATTGCAGATTTCCACGCAAAATATGCAGGTCTTGCATGATTTCATAATCCCCGCATTTTCGTTGCAAAAAAGTCCCATATATCTTAGCAGAAAGTTGAAAAATGTTGCGTTTACTTCACACAAGAGCAGCCGTTTTCCCCTGTTGCCATGGGAACGTTATGAAGTGACATAATTACGCGACGTGAACATCATTGAAAAGCTGCGAACCCCGCGATGAAGCCACGATGAAACCGCCGTTTTTGCAAGTTCCCACAGTTTCATCGCATAAAATTGCATAAATATCCCGCATATTCCATCGCATTTTTTAAGAAAACGTGGCGCATAATCAAGGATTTTAGCTCAAAACAATCACAAAAAAACTCCAAGTCCAAAATGTTGTCAGACACACAATAATAATCTGAGTTTGTCAGCAGCAACAACAGAACTTTTAGTGGACGCTGACTGGACATCTGTCCTGTAGCGTTACATTGCAGCTAGTTTTGTGTTAATACTGGACCAGTTTCAAGTCAGACAATTAGACACAAAAACATGGGAAATAGGGTCCAGGTTGAAAACAAAAACAAAGTTACCCTTAAACAGTATTAGTACTTTTAACAGTATTTTGTTGTGATGGTGGAGGTGGGCGGGTCTTACAGTAAAGGGGCGTGGCTGCTCTCTGCATCAGCTCTTGTGTTTGATTGGCTGCCAGCTCGGCGCTACACAGCAGGCTGGAGGCGGCTCGCTCTGTGTTTTTTAAGGTGTTGCTGAGAGGACCGGTGAGCAGCAGCGACACAAACAGGAAGAGGAGGAACTTCCTGCCGTGAGCTGAAACACAAGAGAGGAGAGGCACTGTGATAGGCTGAGCAGGGCCAGCAAAATACAACGCAATTCCTCCATTGACAAATTGCAGTATAAGCCATAAAATGGTAACCGTCGATGGTAGACTTAAAACCAGCTATGACATGACTCAGCGATTGTATATGCTCATATAGACGCCACAAATCATGGGGCACTACCCTTGTTTAGAGAGAAATGTCTTTTATTTGCGATGTCTTGGATAAGTACTTCATTACCCACAATCCTGAACAATCCCACAATGATACCTCTGATTGGTGGAACTCATGCTGGTGGGGGGGGGCGGCTGCCTCCACGATCCGTCACGATGATTTACGACACTGCACGAGTCACGATCTGTGTGTCACGCCTCTGCCGGGAAGCTAACGTTAGTTTAGCTAACAGCTAATTCGGCTAACCGCTAGCTGACAGCTTGATTCAGTCTAAAATAACGTTAACTCAAACTTAACGCTGGGTAAAGCCGGCTACAGCTGACGTAACAGCCGTTATATATGTTAACGGTTATTTTATAACTTTTAAAGTTATTACACGCTGTCTCAGCTAGCGGTTAGCCCAATTAGCTGTTAGCTAAACTAACGTTAGCTTCCTTTGTTCAGGGGTGCGCGGTGGTTTATGGGATGAGTAGTTCCTTCGCTCTGAGATGACGATATGTACACAGTCTTGTACCTTTTACTTTTTTGGTATTTTCTGTTCGTTTTTTTACTCGAAATGAGATGTTGTATGCTTATGAGTAACGTCCCGTCTGGTTAGCCTAAGGCACGGTCTACAACTCTTTATATACAGATTTTTCCAGACGTCAATGGCAGAAATGAACGGGAAATTTACTTCAGGAACCCAAAGTCTCTCAGAGGAGGGGCGGGACTGTTGAGCTCTATAAAGTCCTGCTAACAATCCCACAATGCACTGCATTTGAGAGCTGTGTGCGGCCATGTGAGCAGTGTTAAAATGTAGCTGGGTACATTTACTCATGTACGTATTAAGTATTAACTTCAATGTACAACAGCAAACGGATAGCGTTAACTGCTGCGTTAACCTCCGGTGGATTTGTGAGGACTATGGTTAACTGCTCCTCAGATCTCTGCAGGGTAAATCCAAGGGGGTTAGCGTCTGTCAACAACGCGTAGCTCCTATGGCGCCATTTTGATGCTACCAAGCCATCACCTCCCGTTAGCATCCCATTGACTGCCATTCATTTTGACGTCACTTTGACAGAGAATAACTTTACATCTGAAGAGTTTAAAGACTCTATTTGTCCATTGTTTATTTCTAAAGAAACACGACAATGTATAAAAGGCTCCATTACCTTGTAGCTCACGTTATGGCTCCGTAGCAGACGTTTTTATAAAAATAGGCTAACGATTGGGTCATAACCACGAGACTTACTGTCTCACAGTAGAGGAATTACCGTATAGTACAGGAGAAGCTCTCAGGCAGTTTGGACTTCCATTAGCTGTTTAAGTTTAATTACTAATGTTAACTATCATTTTAGTGATCAATAATTAGCCTGTGTCTATGTTATCTCCTTACATATACCTACGCTCTCCGTCTCTGCTAGATTGGGAATGATTGAGATTTCTCTTGGCACAGCTACCAGAAGACTTCCAACTTTCAGACAGGTTGCTCACGTCACATCTACGTCTTCAAGCTCAGTTGGAGGCTGCTCAGTAACGCTCAGCCATCACCGGGAAAGAGACTTCACTGGTCTCCGTCCAGAGACACGGGACCTGGTGGTCCATTTTATATACTATCTATGGGTAAATCCAGACAGCTAGCTAGACTATCTGTCCAATCTGAGTTTTCTGTTGCACGACTAAAACTACTTTTGAACGTCCACATGTTCCACCAAAACAAGTTCCTTCCTGAGACTATTTAGCAGAGGCACCGTGGCTCCGTCCGGAGCTTAGCCCCGCCCACGATGATTGTGATTGGTTTAAAGAAATGTCAATCAACCAGAGCAGGTTGTTCTCCCATCCAGGAATGCTGGGTGGACTAGTCAGACCTTCCTCCACAGAGCTGTGGAGGAAGGTCTGGACATGTGAGACTATGCAGAAGTTACCGTTGATAATTCATGTTAAACACACTCTGAAAACTAACTCAAACTAAACTAAAATTCAACCGTTGAGTCAGAACTAATTGTAAATACCTGAGCAGAGTGTGGGCAGCAGCACAGAGACGTCGGCGCGGACGCCGGCGGACAGTCCCATACCGAAGGCGGCCAGGACGGCCAGAGTCAGCGTGGTGTAGACACACAGCCACAGAGGCTGATTCTGCAGGAAGAGGGCCGTGACTCCGTACACGGACGCCAACAGCAGCCCCAGAACAAACGGCAGCAGGCTCCGCCCCTCCTCCAACAGGTGACCGCTGAACTTCCTCCAGCGGGCGAGGTCAGAGCGCCCCGCTGACCTGGGGAGGGAAACGGGACGGCCTCCATCATTATTTTGTTGTGGAATGGCCTCCAAACTACTGTGTGTTGTCGTCCGCATCGACTATGTAACTTTTTGTTTTTCTGGGTCAAAATGTATAAAAAAAATCCCACGTTTTGGTCGTCTTTTTCGACATTTTTGTCACTTTTTACGAAGTTTCTGTCAATAATTTTCTGCCCTTTTGACGTTTTTTTAAGCTTTTCCCGACATTTTTGTCACTGTTTTCCAAGTTTTCCACACACACACACACACACACACACACACACACACACACACACACACACAGAGACACACACACACACACACACACAGAGACACACACATACACACACACGGACACACACACACACAGACACACACACACACAGACAGACAGACACACAGACAGACACACACACAGACAGACAGACAGAAGACACACACACACAGACACACACACACACACACACACACACACAGACAGACAGACACACACACACACAGAGACACACAGACAGACAGAAGACACACACACGCACGCGCACACACACACACACACACACACACACACACACATACAGACACTCACACACAGACAGACACACACACACACACACACACACACACACGTAAATAATCAACAGACTGGATTTCTCTCACATATTAATGTTTACAAACTGCTGATATTGTCACTAATACATGTTATTATTTCTCAAAATGGAGGATCCTCTCAGTATCCATCACAGTAACGTTAGCAGGTCAAACGGTAGCTAGATTTCTTCATGCTAACTAGCTGACATCTCACCTGTTGAGGACTCCTCTGACAGCCCGTCTAACTCCGCCCTTCTCCACCTGGACTGTGAGGTATCTTTTCTTCTTTTCATCCTTCATTTCTTCTTTTTATTTCTGTTTCTGTGTGTGTGTGTGTGTGTGTGTGTGTGTGTGTGTGTGTGTGTGTGTGTGTGTGTGTGTGCGTCCGTGCGTCCGTGTGTGTGTCTTCTGTCTGTCTGTATGTATGTGTCTCTGTGTGTGTGTGTGTGTATTGCCTCGTCGTGTCTCCTGGAGGGTTGCCTGGAGACCAAAGAAATTACGTCACTGTGGAAACTTCAAGAAGCTCCAACTGACAAACGGACCAACTGACAAATCAACCCACCAGACTTCATGTAAATAATCACTACTTTAATCATCGTAAAACACACTTCATTCAAAGTGGACAGAAACTAAATAAAACTATCAAAAGCCGTCTTGGTTCATCTGTCCACTGTTCCAACAATCACCACTCTGATTGGTTTAAATAAATCCTTAATTCACCCATTTACATGTGGAAATATGCTGGCTCTATACACGCTAAAAGTACTGATTATTTACATGGAGTCCGGTGGAAATATGCTGGCTCTATACACGCTAAAAGTCCTGATTATTTACATGGAGTCTGGTGGAAATATGCTGGCTCTATACACGCTAAAAGTACTGATTATTTACATGGAGTCTGGTGGGTTTGGTGATTGTGATTGTGGGGCGTTCATGTTACACAAAAATGATATTATTCTTTAAAAAAAGGTCTACACTCACTGTGAAACTTCAAGCTGCAATTGACAAACGGACCAACTGACAAATCAAATCAAAACAGCAGCGTTACTGTGACTGACTGAAAGCTTGTTGATAGAAGACTTTTGATGGATGATGGCTCTCTCTGACCGACGTAGACCTTCAGCTCCTCACAGCAGTGAGTATAATCTTTACCAGCTTCTGTTCTTAAGACTTTTTGGAAAGCTAACTTTTAGCTAACGCTAGCAGCCCCATTGGTTGGTGGACTGCCCGTTTTGAAACTTCGAATTTAGCTAGCAAATACGGCCGTTACCAGCTAACGCACCAAACTTCATGTAAATAAACAGTAATTTTATCATCGTAAAAACACACTTCATTCAAAGTGGACGGAAACAAATAAAACTACCAAAGGCCGTATTGGTTCATCTTTCCACTGTTCCAACAATCACCACTCTGGCTTGGTTGAAATAAACCCTTAATTCCCCCATTTACATGAGGAAATATGCTGGCTCTATACACGCTAAAAGTACTGATTATTTACATGGAGTCTGGTGATGGTGATTTCGGGGCTGTTTCATGTTAAACTAAAAGGATATTACTCTTTAACTAAATGTATATCTCTGTAGGGACCCTTTCATAATGTTGTCAGACACTTAGAATAATAATCTGAGCCTATCATCGGCAAAAACAGAACTTTTAGTGGACGCTGACTGACGCTGAACCAGCTAACTTGGCTAGCTTGGTTGGCAGAACATTGAACTAGACATTTTTAGACGACAAAATGTTCCAGTTATCTTCGCTGAAGTAAAAACACAAAGGGTCAAAGTTTAAAATGAAAACACGGACAACGCTCCAAAATAAGTTTAGGGTCTAATGTTATCGTGAACTAAATATAAAAACTAAAACCTTTAAGAAAAACAAAAAAAAATCGAAAAAAAGCGGCAAAAACGCAACAATAATGGAGAAGAAAGCGTCGAAAACGCAGGAAAAAGCGAAAAAAAAGCAGAAAAACGTCAAAGAAAGCACGAAAAAGGGCGACAGAAAACCTAGAAAAAAGCCTCTGACCTGATTGACAGGTCCTAAAGCATCCCCTGCTTTATGTCCATTTTAAAATAAATGGGAGCATCATTTACTAAATGAACATCACGCTGTGTTGAAGAAGACTTAAAACTAGAGATTGAGATAATAAACTCATTATGAAAATGTTTACTGAGGTAATAAATCAAGAGAGAAGTAGGCTCATTTTCTCATAGACTTCTATAGAAACAGACTTATTTTTGGAGCCGGTGGAGTGGAAATTAGAGAGAATTCAGCTTTAAAGTGCTTCACTCATAACACATTAAAGTGCTCATATTATGCTCATTTTCAGGTCCATGATTGTATTTAGAGGTTATATCAGAATAGGTTGACATGTACTGCACATTGCTGCAGCTCCTCTTTTCACCCTGTGTTCAGGTCTCTGTTGGACCTTTTACTGCTGTAACATCTTTGTTGGCAGTCGCACATGCTCAGTAGCTAGGTAAGGACTACTAGCCAGTCAGAAGCAGAGTATGAGGGCGTGCCCTGACAGTAGCTAGGTAAGGACTACTAGCCAGTCAGAAGCAGAGTTTGAGGGCCCTGACAGTACCTAGGTAAGGACTACTAGCCAGTCAGAAGCAGAGTATGAGGGCGTGCCCTGACAGTAGCTAGGTAAGGACTACTAGCCAGTCAGAAGCAGAGTATGAGGGCGTGCCCTGACAGTACTTAGGTAAGGACTACTAGCCAGTCAGAAGCAGAGTATGAGGGCGTGCCCTGACAGTACCTAGGTAAGGACTACTAGCCATTCAGAAGCAGAGTATGAGGGTGTGCCCTGACAGTAGCTAGGTAAGGACTACTAGCCATTCAGAAGCAGAGTATGAGGGTGTGCCCTGACAGTAGCTAGGTAAGGACTACTAGCCAGTCAGAAGCAGAGTTTGAGGGCCCTGACAGTACCTAGGTAAGGACTACTAGCCAGTCAGAAGCAGAGTATGAGGGCGTGCCCTGACAGTAGCTAGGTAAGGACTACTAGCCAGTCAGAAGCAGAGTATGAGGGCGTGCCCTGACAGTACCTAGGTAAGGACTACTAGCCATTCAGAAGCAGAGTATGAGGGTGTGCCCTGACAGTACCTAGGTAAGGACTACTAGCCAGTCAGGAGCAGAGTATGAGGGCGTGCCATGCTAGCAGCTAGGCGAGCATTATAACATGTGTTCCAAAGTGACCACGTTTGTCTCTGAAGTAAAGGCTGGACTACAACAGAGCTGTTTGGAGCAGTTTGTGAACAGAGTTTTCTGTTGGAGATGGTAAGTCCCTTTGGGGGGGACTTTGGGCTTTTTCACTTTGTAAACCTATAACAAAAAGATATATAACACAATAAAGGAAAGGGGGAAAATCCAAAAAGCATAATATGAGCACTTTCAGTTTTTACAGTCTGTGGTTGTTGCATGTTCTGTTTGTGTCTGTCCTCCAGCTGTGGAGAGGCTCAGTTTGAGGCTCCTCCCTCCTGCCGTCCATCGGTTCATCTTCAGCCAATCAGAAGAGTTCTGGGTGGCCCACCTGGTCTTCAGGGCGCTGTTTGGAGCAGTGATCGGTACAGGTGAGAAGCAAAGGTAAACAACCTAGAAGAAACGTGGGGTCTACAATACTTCTCGGGAACGCCGATTGCAGTCTTATACATTTGTAGTTTTGATTTGGGTGTGTAATAGGGCTGTCAATCTTCCTCTATAATACTACTTGAATTCCATTTGTTATTTTATTTAATATTCGAATAATATTTGAATATTAAATGCTCAAATTCATCCTGTTATTAATATTTATGATATTACACAGGCTTATGGATCGCCAATGCCACTATCGGCATGTGGTTGTTGTTACACATTCTGTCCACTAGAGGGACCACTAACATTACAATAGTAATTTTAGCATTCGAATAGTATTGATTTTTTTTAATATTCAAATTATATTTGAATTTCGGAATTCGTTCCAACAGCCCTAGTGTGTACTTGCCTGGGAAAACCCTGACCAACTTCTGGCAAATTTGAGATTTGCTCTGCAAGTCCGTCTGGCCAAGAGCCCATTTCCAATTTTTCCAAATCGAGGCACCAATCACAGCCGTTGGGGCGGGCTCTACACGATGACGATAGCTCAGCGATGGCGAGCAGCTTCTTGTTTAGCCTACATTGAACATGGCGGCCACCGGAGCTCAGCAACCGTTGATGCCGCTGTCGCTGCTACGTCACCCGGATCGTTGGTCTGATTGGTTGAAGGACCATCCAATTGCACCCAGAGGCATTTGAGCGGCGTCCGTTGGTGACGCCCCTTGGAAATGGGCTGTGAATGAAGCTTCCCCAGACCCCCCACTCTCAGTTACAAGAAGAGAAGAGTCTGGTGTCAACCAGGCTAGGTGTGTACAGTGCTCATTAACATTTATAAGGGTTATACATTTGGTTCAGTCAAGTCAAGTCAATT